>NC_038046.1:29370687-29662653 GCF_002211085.1 Panicum hallii | reverse complement strand
GGACACGGAGTGAACGAGGAAGGTCCCGAGCGTGACCAAGCAAACGAGGACCAGTACTGCGACCCCGAACCCGAGGGGCAGTGCTACGATCAGGACTCCCGCAAGGGTTTGACGATGGCAAGTTCAATTCCGCCCTTTGATGCATGTTTCTGTCCTAGTTTTTTATAAACACAACCCAGTGGCCTGTTTTATTAAAATTGCATGGTTTTTGCGTGCTGAAAACATGGTAGGATAGCCACCCTTGTTTGAGATAACCCTACCTTGACACCTGATTTTATAAAGAAATGTGTGTGTGTGGGAAGGGATAAATGTGGTTTTTGAAAAGTGAGTTAGACGGGATGGATGGCATTTCTGTGTGAATTGCCTTGGTGTGCTCGTACCTGTGTGGTTGAGCGTGGAGGGGGATATCCATCCTGTCACCCCTAAGGACCGAGTTGATGTGACATCTCACCTAGCTTCTGTCGTGCGAAACCACTTGACCGTTGTATGGGCAACGGCTTAGCATAAACCCCACTAGTTAGCCTGATAGCCATCAGGAGAGCTGAGAGCAACGGGTGATCAAGGAGAAGGGATAAGCTCTGTGTGACTTATGCCCCGGTTAAACCTCGGAGATAGGTCGAATGACCCCTTGATGGAGCCCGTGGTGGCAAGTCAGGTCTAGCTAAGGTGGGTAATGGCTTTGTTGGGATCTGCACCGGCACTAAGGTGTTCGTGCTGTGGTACCCCACCTGTGGGTAAAGTTGCACACCTCTGCAGAGTTAAAATCTATTCGAATAGCCGTGCCCACGGTATTGGGCAAGTTACGGTGTGGTCACATAACTAGTGTTTCTCTCTGGGAATGGATGGGCTGGTGTGAGTTGTTTGGAAAGTGTCCGGCAGTTGTGCCGTGTGCTACGGCGGACGGGAGTCCGGTAGCAGTTTAAAACTTGGATCCTGTGTGGATCAACATCGTGTGCTCCTTGGTATTGGAAAACTGTTTTGAAAAGTGCTTTCAAAACGAACCCTTGCATATAATTGAATTTTTTCCGCAAATGAACTAAACTTTATCCTTGGATTGCCCTGTGCATTATTCTGTTATACCCCCTCCGTGGGTGTGATGGACTTGCTGAGTACGTTTGTACTCACCCCATTCTTACTTTTACAGTGGAAGACCCAGACTACATCCCCGAAGACAACGAGTAGGGTTTCGTCCTGCACCCAGTCTTGCCTGTGGTTGAGGCCACCGTTGGATTCCGCATGGCGCAAAACTCTGATGATCTCTTTTCGTAGCTAGTGTAGTAGTGTGGGTTCTGGTTGTAATCCTCGCGATAGTGGCGCTTCACTGCCCATTACCGCGTAGAGTTGTACGGTGATGTACCATCTGATGTAATAAAGTGTTATCAGCCTCCTGCGACTGATAAATCAACACTTTTAAGTCTTCCCTGATGGGGGAATGCTTCAGGTGGTATCAGAGCCGTAGGCTGGCCGTAGGACGTGACCCTAGGAACGAGACCCCTTCTCAGACCCTAGAACTTGTCCCGGTTTAGGAACTTTCTGCACAAACACTCACCACTGGTCTTTTGCCTTGTTCCAGATGGCTGGCAATGGATGGGTTAGCGGAATCTGCCACGCAGAGCCCGGCCTCCCCAAGTTGCTATTGCTCAGCCTGGAACGCGTCGGGGTTATGGAACCACCGGAGTATGCCTACCGTGAGTACATCGCCGGAGGCACCCTTCGGTGCGACATGATGGTTTTTGTGGAGAGAAGCACCCGCTACCCTGATGTGGACCCTTGGTTCATCTCCACTACTGGTTTCCGCTTTCCTGACACCTATCGAAAGGGCCGCTCGTAAAGCCCTGCGACGACTGCGTGTGCTCTACAGGCACCACCTTCAGCGGACTCCTATGGGATTTTTCCCACCCGCTGAAGGTAGAGGACGCACTTGGATTGCCCGAATGAGGGGACTTGGACGAGAAGAAGAAGACCTGGAAGACACGGTTTCCCACCTGTCCATCTACCTCACTGGCTTGGATGCACTCTACCGTGAGCAGGCGGCACAACTGAAGCAGCTAATCCATGGGGTTGAAAAGTTAACCCAGGAGTTAGAGGAACAACGGGCAAGAGCCGCAAACGCCGAGTATTCCTTAGCTGCCCTCCAAGCCCAGGTGCAAGAATACGAGAACCGCAACGGAATAGGTGGATGGATAGAGGAAGAAGAAGAAGAACCCATGGAAACCCATTGGGATAAGGGTACTCAGACCGAAAATGAGATGGATCGGTTCCTTCCAATAAAGAAGCGCTCTATCAGGACCGAGGAAGAATCCCCGTAATAGGGTTAGCACTCCAAGTTAGAACCCGACCCTAATAACCCCGTGCCCCTGGAAACTGTACCCCCACCATGTTGCAATAATAAATGATATCTACTCCCTCGTTGTACCTGTACAAAATTTGTTTACCCTGTTCATGTTTCAGATGGCTGAGGAAGGATGGACCCAGGGCGATTGCCAAGCTGCACCTGGATTCCCCAGCCTTTTGATCAACACCCTGGAGGACCTTGGCGTTACAGAGCGCCCAAGGTACTACAGCCGAGAGTACGAGCACCATGGTACCCTCCGCTGCAGGGTGATCCTGGTCATCGTCAGGAGCAACCGCTACCCCGACATCCAGCCCTGGCGGGCGACCGCCACAGGGTTTAGACACCAAGACACCTACCCCTTGGCCATCAGGAAAGCACTCCGTTACTTGTGCCGGATTTTTGAAGGACACCTCGCCCCCACACCAGCAAAGTTCTTTCCGCGGCCATCAGAACCCCAGTCTGGGAAGCGCGCATGAGAAACCTGGAGCGACGTCGCCACGAAGAAGGCCCCCTATACCAAGTGGCTACTTACCTAGCCGCCCTGGACCAACTCCTTGACGAGCAAGCCAACCTTCTGAGGGAGCAGACTCACCGAGCCGAGCAAGCAGAGCTCGCGGTGAGGATACAGCAGATCCGAGCCGCCCATGCCGAGGCGAGAGCCGCAGCCGCGGTCAGTAGCGAAGCAGTCGCCCAAGAGAGCCTCAGGCAGGCCCGGGACCGGCGTATGCAAGATTGGACCCAAAGTGGAACACCAGTCCCGGCGATAGGGGAAGACCACGTTTTACTCGGGACACCCGTCATAGGGTGGGGATCACTCTTTGGGCACACGAGCCCCACCCGAGAATCCTGAAAGTTCTGCTGCCGCCGACAAAGGGATGCTGCAATGCAGCCCCTGACTGATGGGAACCCAGAAGACGGCGAGCGAGAACCTCTCACCCTGTCCGCCCCGGAAGAAGACACACCACGCAAGTAAAATGACCGGCGCCACCCTAGTGATGTGTCCCCAGCCACTTTTGTTGTGGTACCTGATCCCAGACGAGTAGTACGATACCTAGCCTTACCCTAAGTGGTAACCCCCCCCTTGCAGTAATAAAATGGTTTGTGCTTATTGTTTGTGATGTTGTGTGCTGGTTTGTTGTGTGCTGATTATTTATATGAGTACCGGCAGGAGGTAGATTCTGCCTTATATATACGAATTAAACAACTTAAACATCACATAATCGTAACCCTAGTTTATCCAATCAACAGGTGACCCCCCGGAACGTCGCGAGGGCCTCCCGTGGCCGGAACCCCGTAGCCGCTAGTGTCGGAGCCCATCCCGTTGAACAAGATCTTCCCCAAGGAGAACAAGAAGTAAGCCAGAACCGAGGGGGAAGTCAAGAAGGAGAACAACTACCACCACCTCCACCCCTCGGAGACCTGGCGCAGATCATCCATAACCAGACCCTCATACTGGAGACTCTGGCGAATGCCCTCATTAACCGGCAGCCACGAGGGCAGAATATGAACGACAAGCTGACGGCCTTTCTAAGGACCAAGCCACCTACCTTCGCCGGATCCTGCAACCCGTTGGATGCTGACGACTGGTTGCGAGTAATTCAGAGGAAGCTCGAACCATTCGAATGCCAGGACCGGGATAAAGTCCTTCTGGCAGCCCACCAGCTCACCGGGACGGCATTATCCTGGTGGGAAAACTATTGTGCCGCAGCCGAAGATGCCTCTACCATCACCTGGGGAGAGTTCGTAAGGGAGTTCCGCCGCTACCACATCCCTTCGGCCACTATGAAGCGCAAGGCGGATGAGTTCCGCGCACTACAACAGGGGAGCATGACGGTGGAAGAATACACCCACCGGTTCATAGAATTGGCCCGTTATGCACCTGAGGAAGTGAGTGACGACGACAAGAAACAGGATATGTTTAAGAAAGGACTGAGCCCAGAACTCCGAACCCTGCTCACCCCTCAGATCTACCCTGACTTCAACACTCTGATGAACAAGGCCATCCTTACAGAAAGGGCCAAGGCTGAAGAAAGAAAGGACAACAAACGCAAATTCCTGGAAAGCAAGGCCTGCCAGCAGGACCGCTTCCAAAAGCCGAGGAACTCCAACTACACAGCACCAAGATCTCAGGCTCCGATGCAGTATAGGACTCAGTCGCAAGTGACAGGACCACAGGCCCCGCCCAGGAGCCAGAATACCACGAGGGCCCCACAGAGCAATACAAGCCAGGTCACTCCCGACAACAACAATGTTAGGGCCTGCTTCAACTGCCGTGAGATAGGGCATTATATTGCCAATTGCCCTTATGCCAAGAACAAGCCGGCCACATCCGCCTTCTCCAACTCGGTGAATGGACCCAGACCAGCCCTGACCGGCGCCAACCGAGTGCCTGTCCGCAACAACGACAACAGCCAGCAGACAAAGCAGCCCCAGCAGTCCTTTGGACGAGCCCGCGTCAATCACATCGACGCGCAGGAGGCTCAAGAAGCTCAGGGCGTAGTGCTCGGTGAGTACCTAGTCAACTCAGCTCTGGCAACAGTACTATTTGATTCTGGAGCATCGCACTCATTCATATCCTCGAGCTTTGTGGAAAAACACAAAATACCCACGGTACTACTAAAAACACCCCTATTAACCCGGACGCCTGGAGGCGACATCAATTGTCAATTAGGCTGTCTACGGGTAAGAATCAATTTAAGTGGGGTAGAATTTCTAGCAGACTTGGTAGTACTTAAGTCAGGGGGAATAGACGTAATCCTTGGAATGGACTGGTTAAGTCGACACAATGGTCTCATAGGCTGTACTGACAAAGTGGTACATCTAACAAACCCTGAAGGAGTACAAGTGATCTGCCATACCCGGGATAGTAAGTTTGACCCAATGGTGTTTAACATGGAAGCCCAGCCCTTAGAAGGAGTCCCGGTAGTGAACGAATACCCAGATGTTTTTCCCGAGGAACTTCCCGGTATGCCACCAGACAGGGACATAGAATTCGTCATCGACCTTAACCCCGGAACCTCCCCTATAGCCAAGAGACCCTATAGGATGGCGGCCTCGGAATTGACGGAATTAAAGAAGCAACTAGAAGAACTACAACGGATTGGCTTTATCAGACCAAGCTCGTCGCCATGGGGAGCCCCGGTTCTGTTTGTCAAAAAGAAAGATGGGAGTATGAGGATGTGTGTAGATTACCGGGCACTGAATGAAGTTACCATTAAGAATAAGTACCCCCTCCCCAGGATTGATGACCTGTTCGATCAGCTAAAAGGAGCCAAGTACTTTTCTAAGATCGATTTAAGGTCAGGATATTTTCAGCTCAAGATTAGGGAAAGTGACATCCCTAAGACAGCTTTTGTCACCCGCTACGGGCAGTTTGAGTTCACTGTAATGTCCTTCGGACTAACCAATGCCCCTGCCTATTTCATGAACCTCATGAACAAAGTATTTATGGACGAGCTGGATAAGTTTGTCGTAGTCTTTATCGACGACATACTTATCTACTCCAAGAGTATGCAGGAACATGAGCAACACTTGCGGGTAGTATTGGAAAAGCTGAGGGCACATAAGTTATATGCCAAGTTCAGCAAGTGTGAATTCTGGCTGGAGAGAGTAGCTTTCCTTGGTCACATCCTGACCGCGGAAGGCGTAGCAGTGGACCCAGAGAAGGTCGAAGCAGTCTCCAACTGGCAGCGACCGACTAATGTTAGTGAAATCAGAAGTTTTCTTGGATTAGCTGGGTACTATCGGAGATTTATCGAGGGATTCTCCAAGATAGCCCGACCCATGACGGAACTTCTTAAGAAGGAGAAGAAGTTCGCCTGGACGGAAAATTGTGAAAGAAGTTTTCAAGAACTGAAGCAAAGGTTGACAACCGCCCCAGTGCTGACCCTACCGGACATTCATCGGGATTTTGTCATTTACTGTGACGCATCCCGACAGGGATTAGGGTGTGTACTGATGCAAGACGGGAAAGTCGTTGCATACGCTTCCCGCCAACTCAGGACTCATGAGCAGAATTACCCGACCCATGATTTGGAATTGGCAGCCGTAGTGCATGCCCTTAAGATCTGGAGACACTATTTAATTGGAAATAAGTGTGAAATTTACACTGACCATAAGAGTCTGAAGTATATCTTCACCCAGCCAGATTTGAACTTAAGACAGAGGAGATGGTTAGAGCTAGTCAAGGACTATAAATTGGAAATCCATTATCACCCCGGAAAAGCGAACGTGGTGGCCGATGCCCTAAGCCGGAAGACTTATGGACCCAAGGAGGACAACCTGTGCGAGGAAATGGCACGATTAAATGTGCACATTGTTCCTCGAGGTTCCAGCCATGTGCTAAGCGTCAAATCAACCTTAGAGGATAGAATTAGAGAGGCCCAAAGCTCGGATCAGGAGTTAATGAAAATCTGCAAACAAACTGGAGAAAACAAGGCACCGGGTTTCAGAGTAGACGATAGGGGGACATTATGGTACGAGGATAGGATTTGTGTGCCCCAAAATGGAGACTTCCAGCAGATGATCATGGACGAAGCCCATAACTCGGCCTACTCCATCCACCCAGGATCCACTAAAATGTATATGGACATAAGACAAAAATATTGGTGGAATGGAATGAAAGCGGATATTGCGCGATTTGTGGCACAGTGTGATACTTGCCAAAGGATCAAGGCCGAACATCAAAAGCCGGCAGGATTATTGCAACCCCTACCCATTCCAGTTTGGAAATGGGATGAGATAGGCATGGACTTTGTAGTGGGACTGCCCAGAACACAGAAAGGACACGATTCCATATGGGTAATAGTGGATCGACTCACTAAATCGGCACATTTCATACCCGTACGAACCACTTACGGCGGGGAAAAGTTAGCAAAGCTTTATGTGGAAAATATAGTAAAGTTACATGGAGTGCCTAGCAAAATTGTCTCAGATAGAGGGACTCAATTCACCTCTAGGTTTTGGAAAAGCCTGCATAAAGCCATGGGCACTAAGTTGGATTTCAGCTCCGCATACCACCCACAGACGGATGGTCAGACCGAAAGGGTGAACCAGATCATGGAAGATATGCTAAGAGCATGCGTCCTGACCTATGGAAATGATTGGGAACAGAGCCTACCTTATGCGGAATTTTCGTACAACAATAGTTACCAAGCCAGCTTGGGCATGTCGCCGTTCGAAGCCCTCTATGGAAGAAAGTGCAAAACCCCCTTGATGTGGTCGGAAGTTGGAGAACGTGCACTAGTAGGACCTGCACTTATAAAAGAAGCAGAGGAGAAAGTAGCGGAAATCCGCGAGAAATTGAAAGCAGCACAGTCGCGACAAAAGAGCTACGCGGACAAGAAGAGGCGGGAAATAAGTTTCAACCCAGGCGATTTTGTTTATCTCAAGGTCTCACCCATTCGAGGAACACGAAGGTTTCAAGTACAAGGAAAATTGGCCCCTCGATACATTGGACCGTATCGAGTTCTGAAGAGAGTCGGAGCCGTGGCATACTAACTGGAGTTACCAGAAGAAATGTCGGATATACACCCAGTATTCCATGTTTCGCAATTAAGGAGATGTTTAAGAGTACCCGAGGGAGAATATGTGCCGGTGGAAACCATAGATCTACAGCCAGATCTGCGATACCAGGAAGTATCGGTCAGAATTCTGGACACAGTCACCAGAAGGACAAGAAACTCCGAAGTACGGATATGCAGAGTTCAATGGAGCAGACACGGAGAAGAGGAAGCCACCTGGGAACGCGAAGAGGCTCTAAAGAATGAATTTCCCCATCTGTTTAGGAGCCAGCCGAATCTCGAGGACGAGATTCATTTAAGTGGGGTAGGTTTGTGACGCCCTGAAAATTTACTTAATAAAATCATGCGCTTGAGTAATTCGTAAAAACTGTTCGACGTTAAAACCCTAACCCTAACCGGAGTGCTGTTCCGTTCCGCATCGCCGCCCACGCGCGACCGTCCGCCGTAATTAACGCAGACGCGACTCCCTTCGCGCGAATACCGCGCGCGTGGCCGACCGGCCGCGACCGCTGCCGCAATTAGCGCCGGCGCTCCTTGTGCCGCGCGCGAATCCCCGCGCGCGCGTGGCCGACCGGCCGCGGTCGCCGCCGCGACCGGCGCCGACGCGCCCCTTTCCCCCTCTCTCTCCTTTTCCTTCTCTCTCCCATTTCTTTTCCCTTTTTCTTTTCTTTTTTCCCTTTTCTCTTCTTCTTTTCCCCTTCCTCTTTTCCTTCCTTCCCTCCTCTCCTCCCTGTTTCCCCCTCCTCTTCCCTGCTCCCGAGCGCCACCCAGCTCCTAAGCACCGGCCGCCCCCTGGCCGCGCCACGCCGCCTGCCCGCGCCCACGTGCGCGCACGAGCGTGCATCGCGTGCCGTGCCGCCCGCCGTGCCGCCCGTCGCCCCGCGCGCACGGCCGAGCCGTGGCGACGCGCCGCCCGTCGCTGCGCTGCCCCGGCCTCGCCGCCCGCGCCGTGCCTGCGCGCGCGCCCCGCTTGGGCCCGCGCTTCGCCGCGCCACCCGCTGCGCCACGCCACTCCCCCGCGCGCGCTGTGCCGCGCGTGCCGCGCCGCCCGCTGCGCCACGCCACGCCCCCGCGCGCGCTGTGCCGCGCGTGCCTCGCCGCCCGTCGCTGCCGGTTCCGCCGCGCGCGCGCGCCGCTGTGCCGGCACAGCACCCCCCCATGTGCCTCGGCGCCTGCACCCCGCCACCAAGCCGCGTCACGACGGCCGCGGGCAGCCAAACTCCATTAATGTCCGCCCGCGACCGCCGCCGGCCGAGCTCGCCGCCCCGATGCCCCGGCCACCTATAAAAGGGGCCGAGGGGTACCCCGGCACCCCCCACAACCTGCCACGTCGCCTAGCCCCTCGCCTCCACCGCCCTAGCACCGCCCCCGCCGTGCTCCCGCACCGCCGCCGCCCCTCCCCGTGGACCCGCTCCCTCACCGCGTCCCAAGCCGAGGTGAGGCCGGGAACCAGTCTCCCGTGACCCCCTCCCTCTTTTCCCCCTCCACCCCGGGCCGCCCGGGCCTCGGCCGCCGAGGATTGGCCGGCGCCGTACCCCCCCCTTCCCTCCTCTGTTCTCTACTGGCAAGAGGAGGAAGAAGGAGGCCCCTTTTGCGAAAAACCCCCCTGGCCTCCCCTGTTTTTCCCAAGGAACCCCCCCCCTCACTCTAACACACATATCCACCCCTTTTTACAAAAGGAACCCCGCTCTTTTTAATATTTCAAACCAAGCCCCCCCTCACCACGTAAACCTAATTACACTCGACACCCGTTAGTATGCCCTGAATATTTCTAGTATTCGCAAATAAGCCCCTACCCTCCTCAGATAATTGAGAATAAGCCCTTGGACCCCTGTTTAACCCCTGAAACCACCTTTAACCCATCATTTTATGTGCGAAACGACCTCCGATCGACCCGAAACTTTACCACGCCCTTTCTAGTATAGTTTTAGCCATGCCATTAAGAAACCACCCAAAGATATCACCCCTAACTCCATAACTAAATTATTTCCGATTCGAGCTTAACGATGAAAGCTTTTAATTCTTGTGCTTGATTGTGTGTCTGTTTGTTTGCGTCGTAGGACACGGAGTGAACGAGGAAGGTCCCGAGCGTGACCAAGCAAACGAGGACCAGTACTGCGACCCCGAACCCGAGGGGCAGTGCTACGATCAGGACCTCCCGCAAGTGTTTGACGATGGCAAGTTCAATTCCGCCCTTTGATGCATGTTTCTGTCCTAGTTTTTATAAACACAACCCAGTGGCCTGTTTTATAAAATTGCATGGTTTTGCGTGCTGAAAACATGGTAGGATAGCCACCCTTGTTTGAGATAACCCTACCTTGACCACCTGATTTTATAAAGAAAGTGTGTGTGCGTGTGGGAAGGGATAAAATGTGGTTTTGAAAAGTGAGTTAGACGGGATGGATGGCATTTCTGTGTGAATTGCCATTGGTGTGCTCGTACCTGTGTGGTTGAGCGTGGAGGGGAGATATCCATCTTGTCACCCCTAAGGACCGAGTTGATGTGACATCTCACCTAGCTTCTTGTAGTGCGAACCACTTGACCGTTGTATGGGCAACGGCTTAGCATAAACCCCACTAGTTAGCCTGATAGCCATCAGGAGAGCTGAGAGCAACGGGTGATCAAGGAGAAGGGATAAGCTCTGTGTGACTTATGCCCCGGTTAAACCTCGGAGATAGGTCGAATGACCCCTTGATGGAGCCCGTGGTGGCAAGTCAGGTCTAGCTAAGGTGGGTAATGGCTTTGTTGGGATCTGCACCGGCACTAAGGTGTTCGTGCTGTGGTACCCCACCTGTGGGTAAAGTTGCACACCTCTGCAGAGTTAAAATCTATTCGAATAGCCGTGCCCACGGTATTGGGCAAGTTATGGTGTGGTCACATAACTAGTGTTTCTCTCTGGGAATGGATGGGCTGGCGTGAGTTGTTTGGAAAGTGTCCGGCAGTTGTGCCGTGTGCTACGGCGGACGGGGAGTTCGGTAGCAGTTTAAAACTTGGATCCTGTGTGGATCAACATCGTGTGCTCCTTGGTATTGGAAAAACTTGTTTTGAAAAGTGCTTTCAAAATGAACCCTTGCATATAATTGAATTTTCCGCAAATGAACTATAACTTTATCCTTGGATTGCCCTGTGCATTTGATTACTGTTATACCCCCTCCGTGGGTGTGAATGGACTTGCTGAGTACGTTTGTACTCACCCCATTCTTACTTTTACAGTGGAAGACCCAGACTACATCCCCGAAGACAACGAGTAGGGTTTCGTCCTGCACCCAGTCTTGCCTGTGGTTGAGGCCACCGTTGGATTCCGCATGGCGCAAGACTCTGATGATTCTCTTTTCGTAGCTAGTGTAGTAGTGTGGGTTCTGGTTGTAATCCTCGCGATAGTGGCGCTTCACTGCCCATTACCGCGTAGAGTTGTACGGTGATGTACCATCTGATGTAATAAAAGTGTTATCAGCCTCCTGGGACTGATAAATCAACACTTTTAAGTCTTCCCTGATGGGGGGACGCTTCAAAAATACTTTCAGTATAAAAGTTTGACCAACAAAATGTTTAGCAAAGCCGTGTTGGACTCGTTAAGGATTATGCTTAGTACGTAAAGCCCTAGGGTAATGCTTATGAGGAAAATAGAGGTGGCTATAGTATATATATAATCCTAACTTCCAGCATTACTTTTCCGTTAAAACTTAAATTCATGCACAACTCAACCTTATATTCTGTAACGACATCTTCGACGATGAGGTAAGAAGGTAAGGATCCTCAGCCAACTGAGGGAGCTTGGCCTTCCTGTCGGTGATGCGAACCGAACGCTGTTTCTCAAGCAGTGGCCTACTTGAGATGCTGCCAATGTACCAACCTCGGTTGACTACATTGGGAGTATATGGTTCGGCGCAGGGTATGGCGATCGCAGATCATACCCCCGCATTTTGCGGTACCCCCGTGAATACGTTATCTCGATAACGTATGTTAACGTTGTCTGTACGGTGGTAATTGTACAGATGCTGTTTCTATAGTGAACAGTAATGATTGGGGACGCTTTCATGACATGCTGGCATGAAAGGTTCAACATATATATATTATGATTTTCTGCAGGTATGCTAACCTCGTTACGTAAGCTTGAACGTAAGAACGACTAGTATATATATAGGGAGAGACGTATCTATATGATGCCACCGTACTTAACCACGTAAGACCAAGATTACTTGGCAGTTATTTTTGTTTGTGAGGACGATAGAACGTGCATACATCATGTTGTCTTGGATTGACCAAATTGCCTTGTTTGTTACGTTGATGTACTGAAATATGTGCTTGTATCTGAATGCCTGTTTTGATTTTGTGTGGTAGGAGCCAACGTAATCTGCTAGGCTAACTTAGAGTTGAGAACGCCTTTTGTGAATTAAGTGGAATGGGTTATGTTTGAACCTTATCGCCGATCTTAGTTTGACGGCTAAATCAAATCCTTGATCTTGCTTTGAATCTGTTTCGGCAGAAGTACTGAACTTTTCGTTTGATGGTTAAACCTTGATAATTATCATCAAACCCTTCAATCCATCATTCAGTGATTCATCTATCCTTTCATGATGTTGTACCTATTATTATTGGCTATTCTGGTTACAACATCTGAAGGTTGCACCTTCCATTTTTGCTCAGATGATTTTAGATAAATTAAAAAAAAGATGTATGACAATAATTACCTTTGGATACAAATTTTCCTGCAAAAGTTATGCATCATAACATATATCATCTTTGGTCAGTGCATGATGTTGCATCGTCATCAAAGATCCGTAGACTGACTAACGGGTATGCCTCTAGTGCAACTTCGGGTTGTCCTCGGTTTCCTAAGTTTATCTTACTGCTGTTGGCACTATAGGGTTGCTATTCCTCTTTTGTGGTGGTGTTTAATCACATGATCATGTTGCCGTGTCGGAACCTAAGGCCTCATGTGTGTTGCAGCCATATGATTGAGCCATTAGGAGCGCACTGGTGACTAGGTATATGTGACGTAACCCCACTGCAATCTCTTCTTATGCAACCTTACTAGTGTCCTAACTTTTGATCCTCGCTTAAGGATATAGAACTACCCAGGTGATTAGTTACGAGAGAACGGTTGCAGGGTGCGAGTCGTGTACATCATCAACCTATGATAGCAGTATGCATCATACTTCATGCATTTCATACGTGCATACATTGCAAGTATCATCATCCTTGCATCATAGTGTATGCATCATTTGGTCAGCATCATGGAAATTGCATTGTGTCATATGCATCATCTCGGTCGTGCATGGAATTCTCCATCCTCATGTCGCATCATCATTGTAATCATACATCTCAACAGTGCATCATGATCATGGTTATATATCGAGCATTGCACTTTAAATTGGAGCATTTATTCATTATCCCTTGATTGCATCAATATAATAGGCATGTTTTGCAATCAACATTATTAAAATTATTCAGATAATGAACTCTGAGCAGGAATGTTTCGAACATCATTTATCAATCTTTTGTTCTATCCTCACTTGCTATCCATAAGCTTTGTGATGAATGTTAGTATCGCCAACACTTATTGTTCTCATATGATGATCTTAGCTCTACGAGAACTTGATCACCTTTTCCTCTCTTATATTGTCCAACTTATCTATGTACCATCTCTTCATCCTCTCGTTATACTCATCTCGTCATGCTCGTCATCAACCTCAATTTTCTCTGGTGTAATTGCTTCCTGTTACTTTTAATGGGTGATTTGTTTCTCTTCCCTTAAGAGTCTTTCGTCCGAATCTCGGGACGAGATTCTTTTTAGGGGGGGAGGCTGTGACAGTTCATATACTTGTAATGCTAGACCTATATTTTGTTAGTGTGAAATATGTGTTTGTTAAGTGTAAAGCTTGTGCGTGTTTGTGTGAAGCTTTTGAAAATTTAAAGTACAAGTAAAAAAGGGTATTTTTATAATTACAGAAAAACGTAGGGTTGTTTTTGCAAAATGTGTTTGGATGGGAGGTAATTTCGAAATAAGTGAAGGGTGATTTTGCAAACATGTTTCTCTTATTTTATCCCCTGTAAAAAGTTATGTATTCATCCGAAAGTTGCATTTGAAATGCAAGTGTTGAAGTGTGTAAAAATTTTGGGTAAAATGGTAAAAATAAGGGTGTTTACGTAATCTTATAAAAGTACAAGTCCTTTTATGCAAGTCTCTGATTTACAAAAGTAACTTTCAAAATTACTCAGGACTAAAGTGTAAAAGTGCAAGTCATCATGACATGTCTATCCACTCATTGTGACGAGTCTATCCCGTCATCATGACGTGTCATAAATGCTTGCATTTAGGTCCTGAATTTTACAACATTTCATTCTTTAGGACAAAAGCAATTCAAATCTGACTTTTGTTCAAAGGTTCACGTGTAAAAATGTAAACTTTGAGTTTTTGAATTTGAGCCCTAAAGCAATGTTGTAGAGTTTGAAAAACTCTCCAACTTTCGTTTTGGGCATTTCTTCATTTGGGTTTTAAATCAACGGGAAATTTTAGTTTTACAGACGAGCCCCTGCAGTTTTCTGAAATCGCGTATAAGTCCTTGGGAAATCTGTTTTCCCTTTCTCCTCTGTTTCTTTTATCCCAGCCGCCTCTATCCTATTCTCTTCCACCTCTGTCCAATTCCAATTTTTTTCCCCTCCCTCTCTCCATCGGTGTCACACTTCTGGGCACCTCCTTCCCTGCCTCTCTTCCTTTCCTCCACCAGGCGCTCGGCCGGCGCAGGACTGCCGGCGAGCGGCGGCCGTGGGCGCTGCGGGGCGCTGCGGGCGCGGGCGAGCGGCTCTGCGCGGGAGCGCCCGGGCGCGCGCGCAGGGGCCCGTGCAGCGGGAACCGGCGGCTCGCAGGGCGCAGCACAGGGGCCGTGCGGGCGGCTGGCACTGGCGGCGCCCAGCGGCCCAGGCGATGGCAGGGGGTCCAGGCGGCGCGCGGCTGGCTGGGCCTAGGCGCTGGCGGCGCGGGAGCAGCGCGCGGCCAGGTGCGGGCAAAGCCCAAGGCAGCAGCAGCTCGGGTGTGGTGCGCACGGGCGGCCAGGTGCACGGGCGGCAGCAACGCAAGCGGAGAGCGCGGACGGCGCATTGGCACAGGGAATGCTTTAGGCGTGGGCGGCAATTGCTGCGCGTACAGACAGGCGTGCAGCCCAGACCAAGCACAGGCGGCCGGGCAAGCTAACGCAGGCAAGATGGCTCGCAAACGCGGAGGGCGTTGGAGACGCGGTTGGCGGCACGCGCGTGAGTGGCTCGGCCGGAGGAGGAGCAGCATGTGCATGGCCGGAGGTGCGCGCGAGCAGGAACGCGCAGGCACGGGTGTGGATGCGGCTCGCGCGGGAGGCGTAACACTGATGCGTGAGCGGCACGCGAACCAAGCGGCGCTGGGGCGAGGCTCGCAGCGTGGCGGCACGGATATGCTGGATGCGAGCGACCCCGAGCGAGCAATGGCGTGCAGGACGCGTGCGAGCGCAGTAGGTGCGAGACCCGGGCGGAGGCGAGTAGCTCGGAGTGAGCAGTGACGCGCGGAGTGGCCCAGGCACGCGGGTGAGGCAGCAGGCGTGCGCGGTAGCGGCACAGGAGTGGTTCGTGGGCGGTGCCGAGCGAGTGGCGCAAGCATGTGCGTGGTGGCGCGTGGGAGTTGGCGGTATGGGCAGATGTTGAGCGGCCGGAGCAGAATGAACCCACGGGCACGAGCAAATAGTGTTGGAATGCGACGTGCCGAGCAACGGCACGCGCAGAAGGAGTTGCGATGGAAGGCTTCTGCGCGAGATGCGAGAACGTGATGGCATCGACCCTAACTACGCCCCGGTGATCTCTGATGGTGCAAGAGTGGTCGTGTCGAGGACACGAGCTCGCTCGCGCGTGAGATGCACGAGGGGCAGCAAGCTGGAAGAAGAGGAGGCAAATCGAAGGTGACGGTTACGGCGAGGCAAGTCGGAAGGAGGAGTTGCGGGGCGAAAGTGGCAGTTAGGCGTGGGGAGCTCGGAGGAGCCTCGATGCAACCAAGCATGACAGTCCTGCAGGAAGTTACGCGGGTGTGCCAGACGTGTTTCAGTGGCACGTGTGCGTGAGCAAAAGAAGGTTTAACCCGTGAGCATGAGGATCTTGAGGTTCGCGGAGGATTTGGCATAGCGAACCCATTCGGCTCCATCATCTCGTCCCAGGAGTCCACGACATCCAGCACCTCTTACCTTTCACCGATCATCCGAGCAAGACCACAACACCTCAAGAAAACTCGTGAACCTTTTCATCGAGCTTTTCTCTTCGCCAATCTTGTTCGCCACGGAACTTCACTTTCCGTCCGTTCTTTTCCATAACCAAGGTTTGCCCCGACCTACTGAATCTTCTTAATGCCGGCGATTCCTTTACCGGGATATCGTCGTTAACTTCTTGTTATCTGTTTTCCTGGACCAGGGACTTGATTGCTATGTTTTAAAAAGTTCTAGAGTATTTTCTGTAAGATTTCCAGAACTTCCTTTATTTCAAAATCAGTGACCTTCTACATTTCATAGATTTCGTAAGAAGTTCATAAAAATGTAAAATCAGTTTTGTTTGAAAACCCTAAGTCGAAATCTACAAGTTCATGTTGTGATCTTGAATTGAAATCTTTGATTTGTAATCTAGGTTAAATATTAGGTAATGAATGCTTTATTTGTGTCTTTTGTGATATGCATGTATTGTAGCTAAGTATAGATTGTAGAATATATGCTTCAAGTAGAGTAGTGTGATAATTAGTTAACCCATCACACGAACGCTCATATCTCTACCATCAAGACATTGTTCTCGTCTTGATTGCAATCTCCTTAAAGCCCTTCTCGTATAAGAATCTTTATTAGTTCGTGTGTATCTGCTGCTTAGCCACTACATCTCGGCAGCTGTGTTTCAGTGTCAGGTTATCAACCCAACCACTTAGCATCTGTTTTCTTTAAGTCTATGATGTTTCTGCGTAACAGCTGTCAGTCGATACTTCTACCATCGGCTGATTAGCTGATACGATTGTTACCTTTCTAGTATCGGCTACTGCCGATACAATCCTTTTGTTCTGTTCCACATCGACTGCACAGAGACGATGTATCGAAAAGACACCCACGATCTTAAGGTTCTTACCATCGGCCGACCCAAGCCGATTCTAGTTGTTTTCCGTATCGGTCAAACACGGCTGATCGATCCTTAGTTGCCCCATCCATATCCACACACTTCTATCAGTCGATTTATCGACTGAGAGGTCGGTTTTATACCTATCAATCATATACCCTTAACCACACCCCAATCGGCTGTACGTCACTCAATTATTGTGCTGACGTAGTCGAGTCGATATAACCACACCTAGTTATCTAGGATAACACTTAAGCACATCTCAGCTAAAACACAACTTCTTTAGGAATCACCCCTCTGCTGAAGTACTCGATACTTTCATCGATCGTCTAGGAACCCGATGCACCTCTCAATCGGCTAAACCCTTGTTGTTTCCAATCGGCTCTGTTGTAATCTTCAACGAGTAGCCGATTCTAGTTAGTTGCCCCCTAAAGCTCTGTCTAGGTTTAGTTCAGATCTTTTTGGTTGTTATGTGAATAGTGTGTTAGATAAGTGCTGGATTGTAACTTTGTTGTGAAATAAAATAGTTTTGTGTGCACGCTTGAATGTAATGTTGCATTACATGTAGATACGACTACTTCGGCAACGGTACCTACGAAATTTCCCCGGAGTCTACGAAAGATGTTCCTGAAGATCAAGTGAACGTCACCAAGGGATTAACTGAAGCCCCGAACCAAAGTTCGGAAGATATTGACTTACTGACTTCAGACCCACCAGTAAAGGCAAGCCCCGGACATATCCCACTACTTTATTTACACTGCAATCTAAGTCTATCTATATTATATCTTGCAATAAGTCTAGGAGTTGAAGTGAAACCCTAGATGCATGAATCCTAGGAATCCAATGTAATGCTCCTGAGTCCTTATCGGTTAGATGCTTCGCTAATAGAACCGGTAGAAGTCGGGTGATTTCCTGTCACTCGCGCGATATAGGAGTTGCATGTTTACATTTCTGCAACCACTATAAGGATGACGGACAGGGTCATGTACCGTGTCATGACCTGGAAGTTTACCCTGTCTGTTTTGATTAAAGCTTTAAGGTCGAAATGTGTGGTAGTGGTGGCTAAGTTTTTGAAAGTACTAGCCACATGCCGCGAAATATGGTAAGCGGTAAGCCTAGTACCCGATTGGCCCGGCAAATGGACGCGCTCCCACCACTCGACTTTTATTTTATGTTTACACGCACCGACGTGTGGGAGTACGTTCTGCAAGGCAGACAGGAATACGGGTTTTGTAGTCGCGCTACAGACGTATGTCCTGTACACATTGGGTGTGCGTACGGTCCTGCAGTCGCTTGTGGTGGCCCCGATCTATAACCCGGAATATGAGGGAAACGGTTGCTCGGAACACCCTGTCGGTACTCCGAGCGTGTGAGTTAGGTTTACCTTGCAAGGTTAAATTCGATTCGAATCGTCCGCCTCTCACGAGGATTGAGACTGCTTATCCCTTCTGCCACATTGAGTAAGAAGTGGAACTAATGATGGATAATCTTGATGGATGATAAACACTACCTTGCTTGTTTAGTATAGGTGCTAATCTAGAATAAATACTCAACTAGAAAATGAAAGTTAAAAATTGAAAGTAGGTTATACTCTTTGTTGCTTTTCAGCTGGAAATAAACCCAGAACCCTTGAAATGCCTTCATGAGTCTAGTTATGGGCTAAGTATACCCAATCCCGGGTAAGCCTTGCTGAGTATTAGTATACTCAGCCTTGCTAGCTATATGTTTTTCAGGTAAAACCCTTGAAGATCCTACTCTTCCCTTGTTTTGGCCCTATGCTCTTCCAGAAGGTTGGTCCGCGGAGTGAGATCCGTCCCCGACCAACATTGGTGATACCGAGTGATGTCGTGCCCGGGCTTAGCATGACATCCGTCTTGTCGACGTGCTGTAGATCGTCACGTATGTTTTCCGCTGCTAAAAACCATAACTTTACCAGTTTGTAATAATTTCTCCAAGTTTGAAACTTCGTACTTCTTTTGGAGACTTGTAATGTAATTCCTTGTGATGTAAAACGTGATGGTGATTGTATCTCTGGACTCACCTTCGTGTGAGGTAACCTTATTTGATCCTGTGTATCGGTGGTTTATCGGGACGTTACCCGACAGGCCAAGGGATTATACCGTTTGAAGCACGTTGGAGCCCTCGGGAGTGGACTCGCGTACTTGAGCCGGTATAATTTAGGTTGGTTCTGCCACAGCAGATCTACATAGATCCCCCGAATCTAAGTTGTGTTCCAAAACCCTTGCCCACACATCCGATTGCAAAACCCAGATCAGAGCCCCCGAGCACGAACTTGAGACTCGCAAAGCAAACCTTAGGTCCATTTTCGAACCCTCGATCACCATTGGAGCTTCAGATGGCGGAATCCTCGAATGCCGATGCGGGTGTCCTTGGTTTGACCGACCTTCGCTAATTTAATAAAGTAATTATTCGATCCCTTGAAGCATTAAATGATCCTTTCCGGTTATTTGGCTCTTATTGATTCTTCAGGTTTCAGATATTCTTTTGTCGCATCCTTCTTCCCCCAATTCCTTTTATCTTGGGCCTCATTCTTACGAGAGTCTAGTAGCTTTGATTTCTTGCGAGGCTAACAGGATCCTATTTGTAAGCCAAGGCATAGATTTAGATTCCTGGGCCGACAGCCTGCGTGCCTGGCTGAATCCTCCCGAGGGCTGGGTATCTTGGTACAACAGAGTAGCAAAAACTTACCAGCCCACATGGGAAACCATAGGGATAGCCGATGCTCTTTCTCTATCTTTGTCGCCTCTCGAGAAGAACGAAAATCTCCTGAAAACCATCGGCTACTTTTGGTCTGATGCCTTAAACTACTTCTTATTTGGCCATGGGCCGATGACTCCAACCCTCCTGGATGTGTTGATAATTACTGGTTTGGACATCTCATCACCCAGCCCCTCTGCCTTCAGACTGCCTGAGGTCCCCTTCAAATTATCCTCCAAAATAGAGTGCACAAACTGGGGTGCCTACTTGAACCAGCACATCAAAAAACAAAGGCCCTGTAACTAAGAAAGAACATACGGCCTTTCTGAATCTTTGGTTGGAATACTTCTTATTCTGCGGTCCTTCCCTTGCCCCAACCAAAAACTATCTCTCCCTAGCGTATGAACTGGCTAGAGGTAGTACTGTTGGCCTTGGTAAATTATTCCTTGGGGAGGTCTACAGATATCTTCACCTGATGTCTTCGAGCCTGCTTACCCAAAAGAAACTCAGAACCAGTGGTCCCTGGTGGTTCATCCAGTTATGGGATCACCTATATTTTTAGAACCACATACCAAAGTTCCCTGTTCTGACCAATAACTCTTTTTCAGATCAGAGTGGGTGATGGATCAGGTGTACCAGCTTCGGTCAGGCTTTGTACAGTCTTCCTGATAGCAAGTTGAATCCCACAGACGCCTCAAACTAGTTTAGGATATTCTACCGAGGCCTGAACAACCCAATCTTCCTCCCTTATACAGATTCTGAGATTTTTGAGAACCCAATCGGTTTCAGATTGGCTGACTTTGCCGATGATGATAGCACTTGGCATTTATACTCTATCATGATTCGCCCTTGCTTCCTTCTAGTTGGCATGAGCACCTCCAACAGAATCATCAAGCTAGGTTATGAGTTTTACTAGCCAATTGTAGCAGCCCGGCAATTTGGTCTTGGGCAAGTTCCTCCCCACTTCTTCCTCTACCATCTGACAATAAGTAGAACTAACCTGCTCGATACTCTCACCAGCCAAAGATGCTATAGCCTATTTAATGATCTTCACATCCCAATTTCTATCTCCTTATCATTCACTTCTTCGGCCATCGGCTTTGAGAATTGGTGGTCAATGTGGAAGACCCATGTCTTTCGGAAAGCCTTGTGGCCAATGCTGCAGCAGATTGATGCTTAGTATGAAGCCCCTGAGGAAGAGGTATTACCAACAGTTCAGTACTTTCTTCATGACTCTGCTTGGCCCCTTCTCTAATTCCGTTTATTTTCTCTGCAGCAGGAGGATGGTTCGGAGCCCAAGAACGATGATGGCTTCACTTTCAAGTTCTTACCAGTTGCCCCCATAGTCTTGTTTGGCAAGAATGCACCTCCCCCGTCAAAGGTCATCATGTGGATCCAGCCTGATTCTGCAAAATCGGCCTCCAAGCGAAAGCGAGCCTCCGACATTGCTACCCCTGAGCCCAAACTAAGGCGAGAAAGATGACTGTCAGGAGGATTCAGAAGGAAGCTGGACCATCCTCTAACGATCAAGAAGCTCCGAACGTCAGCCAGGTTTGGATTGTCCTTTATAATTGGTCCTCTGAACATGTATACTTCGACTTAATTGCTCTTTCCTTGCTTGCAGGCTGATATCGTAGATATTTCCAGCGGGGAAGAGCCAGTGCGCCAAGTAGACCCAATTCTAGAAGCTCCAGAGAACCCTGTGACAGCAGTCAACCCCTTGGTCAACCTCCAGGATCCGATCTTGGAAACTCTAGAGAGTCTTGCAATAACAGTCGACACTCTGGTCAACCTTCAGGAGCTGCAGGAGCCGATTGTCACCTCATCGGCTATCAATCCTTCTCCAGAAAGGGTGCGTCTGCAGGAGCCGATCGCCACCTCATCAGCTATCATTCCTTCTCTAGAAAGGGTGCATCTGCAGGAGCCGATCGTCACCTCATCGGCTATCAATCCTTCTCCTGGATAGGTGTGTTATACCTCTGAGCTGTTTGCATCTTCCTTCCCTGTGCCATACTAATTCTCTGTCTTCTTTCAAGGTCTAAACCTCTCGGAGTTGCTCTCATTTGACCCTGCATTCATCAGCTCGGCCATACTCAAAGTGGACGATCATCAGCCACAGCTGTCGGGTTTATTCCACTGCCCACCGAGGGGTATACCCAAGGTGGTAGGTTTTGGGTTGGGATGCGCTGAGATCAGGAACTCGAAGGTGCAGACAACACAAGATTTAGACAGGTTCAGGCTGCAATATGCGTAATGCCCTACATCCTGTATGATGGTTTGTATTGCCTTGATGTTGATCTGGTGATCTCTGTTTTGAGGGGGTCCCTGCCCGCCCTTATATATCCAGGGGGACAGGGTTACATGAATCCTAGCCTGATACTAGCTTAGGAAACGTACTCAAATACAACTCGAGTAGTTTCCTTCTGTATCGACTAGTTCTACTCCTTGATGTACACAGCCCCGTGGCCCCGGGTCTAACAAGCCCCCGAGCTCTTCGTAGCTGAGTACTGCAGGCTCATCGAGTACTTCTGAAGCAGTCTTCGACTTCTTTCGAAGCTCTGTCTTGAAATTCCTCTTCGAGTACTCTTCTGACTGCATCGAAGCTATGAGGTGCTCATGCCCCAAATTCTTTCTTTTGTATGGGGTGCGATGAATAATCGCACTCCATATGGAGTAGCCCCCGAGCCTTAGGTTGAATCAAAGAATCAAGCTGAGGGTCAAACTAATCTTGAGTCTTTTCTTCTTATCCTTCGAGTACTTTCGAAAAATAAGTAGTCGATGCCACGTGTCTCACAGCCCCCGAGCCTTGAATCCAAATCTCTTCAAATTTTGGAAAAAAGGATCCCAAAGGTCGTGGCAAAAATGTTCCCTGTTGAGAAAATATAATTCAAGATGATGTAATTGGCAGAAATTAAACTCGAAATTCGAAAAACCTCTTTTTTCGGGACAATTAACCCTGAAAAAATGGTTAATCAAATAACTGCCCAACAAATCCACCAAAAACCGCTCGTATTCCAAGTATTCCCCTTGTGCGACGCTTCATCTTTTGCACAGTAAACGACTGCCTGACCGCTGGTTATTTAACCTCACAGTCAGTTAGGGTTCTTCCCATACCTTCAGATCGTTCGCCGCCGCCAGAGAAAAAACAAAAACCTCCACTAAACCTCACCCTGCTGCCACTCCTCTACCACCCTGCATAGTCAAGATCCTTCAAGCCATCGACCGTAGCCCCCGAGCGTCTTGCGAACAACAACTCGTGACTTAACAGATCCGAAATGGCGCCAAAGAAAATCAACCAGAAGGAACTGAAAGAGGCGCAAGCGGCAACCAGCGAGTGGTCGATTAGTAAGTGCTCTCACCACCATCTCGCAAATTTAGTGCTGGGGGGTCTGCTTCAGGAGAGAAATCTCATCAATTGGCGCCTTGCCCTTCACGATCCTTTCCCAATGGAAAATGTCAACGAGATCGTATCGTTTTGCTCTTTTTCTGAACGGGGTCTGGCCCTCCCCACTTGCTCGTTCTTCCGTGACTTTCTTTATTTCTATGGGATTGAGCTGCAACACCTCAACCCTAACTCAATTTGCCACATCTCCATTTTCATCCACTTCTGTGAAGCCTTCCTTGGAATTGAGCCCCATTGGGCTCTTTTCCGCTACCTCTTCCGCATGAAGCCCTAGCCAACCGCCAAAAATCCATCTGTGATAGGAGGTGCTGGTATCCAACTGAGGCAACATGCTAGTGATAAATACGTCTCTTACAAATTTCCTTCCAATATCCCCGGGTGGAAACAACAATGGTTCTACATTGCAAACCACGCCCCCCAACTCCCTGTGCGTTCAGGCAAACCTCCTGTTCAGCGCCCCGAATGGACACTGGAGCCTGCTAAAGCAGAGATGGACTAGGTGAATGAACTGCTAGAGTTGATCGCCGCACACAAAGAGACAGTGGTAACCGGGGCATCCGTGATGTTGTCATTCTTCAAACGCCGAATTCAACCCATCCAACAGCGCCATACATTAGGATTCGAGTACCTAGGTACTGAAGACCCATCTCGTATGTGCGCAGAGGAACTTGGAGACAATGCCGCACTTGTTCGCGTCAAGCGAATTCTTCTGGATGTGGAAACCGTCCCTTATGTTCCAGCAGGATTTACAGCCCAGAATCGACCGGTAAGTGTTCGACTTCTCGACTTCTCCTTTGTTACGGAGAGCTAAGACTGATTGATGAACTTTTTACATAGGATCAAACGGTGTTGTACCGGAGTTACCCGCCGCAACCCGATCTTCCTCGACCCTATCACACTTTGCCCAGCGCCGCGGCAGAAGCAAAGAGAGCAAGAACCGCTGGCAACGAGTCGGCCGAGGGCAGCCGGGCAACCGGGGAGAGGGCGCAAGCAAACAACTCCTCCGGATCATCCGTGGAGTTATCCGACGACGCGCCTCTAATCCCCCAGCGCCGCCGGGAGATGCGAAAACGCAAAGCCAGCACCGCCGACCTCGCCGGGTAAATGCTTGTCAAACTATAAAGGTATCGAGTTGTTCTGCTGAATACTGATGACAACTCTGTTTTGTAGTCCTTCGTCTTCTCTGCCAAGCCCCCAGTGCCAGAGGGTAGTCGAAACACCCTCAACCAGGAATGATGCACCAGAAGCCAGACCCACAGAGGCTGATGGGGCGGACCCGTTGCCTTCTCCTGCAGGTGAAGTAACAATCGCCGTGGAGGGCGCTGTATCGGGGCAGCTCGCGCCCTCGACTTGGGCATCTCGCGCCCTTGACTGCGCTACCTCCGGGTTGCTGGCGGCCTCGGCTGAGGCAGCTCCATCGCCAGCGCTGCCAGCCCCCTTGACTTGTACACCTTCACCTTCAACTGCAAACACCGTGGTGAAGAAGCCATTGAGACTGGTGTTCAAGGATCCAGCAATAACCCAGTCTCACGTGTAAGCACTACTCTGGATCCCGTCGTTAGCCATGTATGAGATTCAAAAATATCAAAACTTTATGTTGTCTGGAACAGGCCCGCATCGGCAGTGGTGCTGGATGAGCCAGGACTCGAGTTGGCTCCTTCAGCCCCCGAGCCCTCGCCCGAGCTAACCAGCGCAACAGAACCAGCAGAAGAAGCGGCTGCAACCTTGCCTAGCTCACCGCCGCCCGAGCCCCAGCAAGCAGAACGCGAAGCTGGTGGCGATGAGCAAGTCGAGGTTGCCATTGAAGGGCCCGCCAAGAGTGCAGGTAAAGTATCCGGCTACCCTCAGCCATAGTCATCACTTGTTTAACACTTACTTTATTGCGACAGCCGCCCAGCCCTTAATCGTTGAGGTGGTGGGAGCTGTAGAGGGGACTAGCGCGCAGCCCGCCCTTGGAGAAGAAGTCGAAAATATACTCCAAGCCATTAGCAAGTTTGCCCAGGTAAGAGTCACATGCCCTACTGATGCTGAGTGTGGTTGAATCGTTCATCTCGATCCACCGGAAATATGCAGGACACGAGCAAGAAGACCCACGAGCAAGCCACCAGGCTGGAAGAATCCGCAAGGCGCATTGACGAACTGACGCGGGAGCGGACCAGCCTGGAGCGTGCGAACGCCGAGCTTCGAGGCCAATTCAAAGAGCAGCGAAAAGCGCATCAAGGTATGACGGATCTTACGCGCAAACTTGTATTATTTGGCGATGTTTGTGTATTCTGAAACCTGTTCATCACCGTAGAAATTAAGAAAATCATAAATTATAAAGAAGAGCTTCTTACTGAGTTGAAGAACATGCTCAATCGCCGCGCAGATGAAGTCGAGAATCTGCAGAAGGTGATGGCCGACACGGAGAAGCAGTTCGTCGACTGCCTCCAGCAGATCAAGACTCTAGGCGAAGAGAAAGAGAAGCGCCAGAAAGAGTTGCAGGAGCTGAAGGCGGCAGCTCAAGAGCTTGTTGAGATGGTGGACCCGTAGGAGGACAACTCCGAAGGCGAGCCCCCACTGGTAGATCGGATTCGAGGAGCGCCACAAAGAATCTTGGACTTCGTCACCAAGGCCGCCGCCACCTACGTGGGTCACGCCTTAGGGCTAGTACGATCATACTGGCCGAGGGCTTGACTTGAAGTACTCGTAGGGGGCGTAGCTACCGACTGTACTGACGAGAAATTCCGCGAGTACTTGGTAGAAGCCAGGCCGGTAGCTGAAAAAATTGTAGAAAACATGGTCCAAAACTGAGCCCTTAGTGTTTAAGCCTTTTGTAATATAAGAGACCGCAGTTATTTCTTATGTAGCCTTATGAGAACTCTGAGAGTATTGTCTCGCCTGAGGCAAAGACCTGGTACTTTTGAGTGCAACGACTCAGAAGGTAGCCGATATAGCTCTGCACGGGAGCTTGTCGGATAAGCCAGATGGAATCCGACCGAGCGGATCCACCTTGCCCGGAGCGCGCAATATGTGGCGCAGCGACTAGGATGCCTCATAGCAAACAGTCAAAAACTACCCTGAGTATAACGACATCAGGGGTAGTCGATACAGCCCAGCGAAGGGACAAGCCAAACAAGTTAGATAAAACCCGAACAAGTCGAGCCCAACGAGTCTGGAAAGGACATGATTATCATCATGACGACACAAATGCGTGTAGCAAGAAGTCGATTTGAATAATATGGGCGTGGCCAGAGCCTCCGCAGTGTATTCGAGAAACTACCTTTCAGGTCATGTGGCATAAAAAGCCACCATATGGACCCAGAAAAGGAAAATAACCGTGGCGCGTACAGGAACTGGGGACAAGTCCCCTTAAGGGTAGAAACGTCGCAGGTGTTGTATATTCCATGAATTGGGTACATCCTAACCGTCGGGGTGTTGTAGTCGATAAGATCCTGGTCTTGTAACCCTCTTGACGATGAAAGGTCCCTCCCATCTTGAGTTAAGCTTGTGCAAACCCAACTCATCCTGAACGCGACGGAGGACGAGGTTGCCTATGCTAAACGACCGTTCCTTAATGTTGCGATCATGATATCACCGGATCCCCTGCAGGTAACGGGCTGACTAAACGAGAGCAGAGCAGTGAGCCTCTTCGACAGAATCCAGCTCCAACTGTCGTGCTTCGTCCGCCTCGCCTTCTGTATACATCTCGACCCTTGGGGATTTCCACATGATGTCCGCTAGGAGAATCGCCTCGGAGCCATAAACCAGAAAGAACGGAGTCTGCCCTGTGGCTTTGGACGGCTGAGTCCTGAGCCCCCAGACAACGTGTGGCAACTCGTGTATCCACTTCCCGCCCTTTTTGGTATTGGCATCATAAAGTCTTTTCTTGAGACCATCAATGATCAAGCCGTTCGCCCGCTCGACTTGCCCATTTGCCCTTGGGTGTGCCACTGAAACGTACGTGACCTCAATGGATGAATTTTCACAGAATTCCCAGAATTGGTTGGCCGTGAAATTTGAACCCAAATCAGTGATAATAGTGTTGGGGAAGCCGAAACGATGCAAGATATCAGAGAAGAAGTTGACCACCCTGTTTGGAGTAAGCTTGGTGATCGGTTTGAACTCGATCCACTTGGTAAACTTGTTGATAGCCACAAGGACATGAGTAAACCCCCCTGGCGCCGTTGCAAAGGGCCAATCATGTCAAGGCTCCAGCATGCAAACGGCCAGGAAGGTGGTATGGTAATAAGGTTGTGAGCCGGGACATGTGATTGCTTGCCGAAGAACTGACAATTTTGACATCGTCGCACCAGGTCCTCAGCGTCAGACATGGCGGTGGGCCACCAAAAGCCAGCTCGATACGCTTTGCCGACTAGCGTGCGTGACGCTGCATGGTTACCGCATACGCCCTCGTGTATCTCTTGCAAGATGTCCTGGCCCTCCTCTGTTGTGACGCACTTCATAAGCACGCCAGACCGTGCACCACGTCGATACAGCCTGTGTGCGACTAAGACGAACCCCTTGCTCCGTCGCATGACGTGGGCGGCATCAGCGCTCTTGGGATCCATCCCTGCCGGTAATACGAGATCTCGGATGAAGTTGATAAAGGGTCCTCTCCAGTCCTCGCCAACCAGCATAACCTCCCGCTCTGGCTGTACAGAGCCAGTGCCGGTGGAGACCTGTGGTGAAGGGCTGATGGACGGTTGCTTCAACTCTTGAACGAATACCCCTGCTGGGACTTGTGCTCAGGTTGAACCCAGCTTAGACAAGGCATCAGCAGCGACATTGTGCTCCCGTAGCACATGATGAACTTCTAAGCCAGAGAATTTGTTCTCTAGTTTGCGGACCTCCTGTACATAGGCCTCCATGGTCTCTTTGTTGCAGTCCCACTCTTTGTTGACTGCTGGATGACCAAAAGAGAATCACCGTAGACAAGTAGCCGCTTGATCCCTAGTGATATCGCCAAACGAAGCCCGTGAAGCAAGGCTTCATACTCGGCTTCATTGTTGGATACCTCCCAGAGGATTTGGAGGACGTACTTGAGTTGTTCGCCTCTTGGGGATATGAACAAAATGCCAGCGCCACCGCCGTCGAGCTTGAGAGAACCATCAAAATACATGGTCCAATGCTCTAGCTTGTCGACTGGGATTGGAACTTGATTTTCCCTCCACTCTACCATGAAGTCGACTAGAGCTTGGGACTTGATCGTAGTGCTTAGCTTGAAGTCGATCGACAAAGCCCCTAGTTCCACTGCCCACTTTGAGATACGGCCCGTGGCGTCCTGATTGTGTAGGATATCCGCCAACGGGAAGTCTGTGATCACAGTGATCTGGTATTCTTCAAAGTAGTGGCGTAATTTCCGTGAAGTAACCAGTATGCCATAAAGAAGCTTCTGGACTGCCGGGTACCGCACCTTAGACTCCGAGAGTACTTCACTGACGAAGTAAACAGGCCTCTGCACACCGAACGCATGGCCTTCCTCGGAGCGCTCGACAACAATGGCACTGCTGATAACATGGGTAGTTGCCGCAACGTAAAGTAAGAGGGTCTCACCCGGCAACGGTGCTGTGAGGATCGGGGGCGACTGTAGGTGCTGTTTGAGGTCCTGCAGGGCCCGCTCGGCTTCTTCTGTCCAGTGAAATTTATCTTGGCGCTTCAAGAGCTTGAAAAAAGGAATTCCTCTCTCCCCTAGTCGGGAGATGAACCTGTTAAGGGCTGCCATGCACCCTGTAAGTTTTTGCACATCTTTGATTATGGCAGGTGCCTCCATATCAGTGATGGCTGTGATCTTTTCCGGGTTGGCCTCGATGCCCCGGTTACTCACGATGAACCCGAGCAATTTACCCGAAGGAACGCCGAAAACGCACTTGGTTGGATTGAGCTTCCATCGGTATTTCCGTAGGCTGGCGAAAGTTTCCTCCAGATCCGCGATCAGACCCTCGGGACTTCTGGTCTTCATAGCCACGTCGTCCACGTAGTGTCGGTGTTTAACCGGCTGCCCACCGAGGGATATACCCAAGGTGGTAAGTTTTGGGTGAGGAGATGCCGAGATCAGGAACTTGAAGGTGCAAGGAACACAAGATTTAGACAGGTTCGGGCCGCACAGAGCGTAACACCCTACGTCCTGTATGGTGAATTGTATTCCCTTTTGTGTAGAATGACCTAATGATCCTCTGTTTTGAGAGGGGTCCCTGTCCTCCCTTATATATCCGAGAGGCCAGAGTTACAAAGATACAAACCAACACCAGCCAAGGAATCGTACCAGAACATATCTCGAGTTGATTCCCTCTGTATTGGTTAGCCTTATCTCCTATTTAAACGGAATAAATAAGAGATAAATAGAATGAATAAGAGATAAGGCAAACTTAATCTCTTAGACCTCTTTAAACTACGTCATGTACCCAGTCCCATGGCCCCGGGTCTGACAAGCCCCCGAGCTCTTCGTAGCTAAGTACTGCAGGCTTATCGAGTACTTTCGAAGTAGTCTCCGTCTTCTTCTGAAGCTTCGTCTTGAAATCCTCCTTCGAGTACTTTCTTGGCTGCATCGAAGCTATGAGGTGCTCATGCCCCGAATTTTTATTTCTACTATGGTGTGCGATTGAAAAATCGCACTCCATATGGAGTAGCCCCCGAGACTTAGGTTGAATCGGAGAATCAGGCTGAGGGTCCCATTAATCTGCAATCCTGCTTATCCTTCAAAAAAATTTGAAAAATAAGTAGTCGATGCCACGTATCCCGCAGCCCCCGAGTCTTGAATCCAAATCCCACAAAATTTGGAGATAAGGATCCAACAACCGTGGCATGCAGGCTAAAAATGACAACTTGCGAAATTACCAAAATGATGGTATAGATGATGGGTGTTAGATTATTAATTCGAGAAATCCCTTTTTTCGGGCTAACTAACCCTGAAAAAATGGTTAATCGAATATTTAATCCAAACAATCCACCAAATGACCCCTCGACTGCGGAATATTCTCGGAAGTGACTCCTGAACTTCGGAATAGTAACTTTTCCCCACCCCGCTGGTTATTTAACCCCGTGACAACAGTAGGGAAAAAACCGCACTTTCAATCCACATTCTGCCAAAAGCCACCAAAATCCCCAATCTGAGCCAAGCGCCACCGCCATCCCCCCAAGGAGATCCTCCCGCTCCAACCTCCCCGCCACTCTCCCCGCGGCCCCCGAGCATCTCGTGGCCAGCGAATCGGAGATGGCGCCCAAGAAAGCAGAGATCGAAGAGAAGAAGAAGGAGGCGCAACCTTCAACCGCAGAGTGGTCACACAGTAAGTGCTCCCACAACCACCTTAAGTACCTAGTTTCCGAGGGGTTGCTGCAAGAAAAGACCCTTGTCAATTGGTGCCCCTCTTACCGCGAACCTTTTCCCATGGAAAATGTTGACGAAATCATCACATTTCTCTATTTTGCCAAACGGGGATTGGCCCTCCCCTCTTGTTCCTTCTTCCGAGGCCTTCTGTATTACTACGGGCTTGAGCTTCACCATCTCAACCCATATTCTATTTGCCACATTTCAATTTTCATCTATTACTGTGAGGCTTTTCTTGGAATCGAACCCCACTGGGATCTTTTCCGCTTCCTCTTCTGTATCAAACCACAGCCCACCTCCAAGAGCCTTTCCATTGTGGGGGGCGCCGGCATCCAACTGCGTCAGCAGGTTGGCGACAAATATCTCACATACAAATTCCCCTCCAACCTTCCTGGATGGAAAAACCATTGGTTTTACATCGAAAACCATGCTCCCCATCTGTCGACGAAGTCGAACAGACCACCTGTAGTGAGGGGAGAATGGAACCTTGAACCCTCCGGCGGGGAGATGGACCAAGTCAAAGAGCTGCTAGACGTCATTGAGGCACAGAAGAAGAAGGGAGTGACTGGCGCCTCCGTCATGTTCGCATTTTACAAACATCGCGTTCAACCCATCCAGCAGTGCCATCGCCTGGGATTCGAGTACACAGGCCCCGCTGATCCTTCTCGCATGTGCGCAGAGGATTTGCCAGATGAAGTCGCGCTCCAGCGTTCAGCGGGTGCTGCTAGACGTGGACGCCGTGCCGTACGTGCCCATATTGTTTTCCGCACGGAATCCGCCCAAACCAGTAAGTATTCGACTTCTTTTTGCTGAAGATAACCGCTTTTGCTCCGTTACTTAACTGAAAAACTTTCTGCAGGGACACACGGAGCTGTACCGCAGCTACCCGCCGCGACCTGACGTCCCCCGACCGGACCACCTCCTCCCCTCTGCTGCCGCTGAAGCCAAGAGGGCTCGCCTTGCTGCAGCTCAACGCAGCAGCGAGTCCACCGAAGGCGTGGGCTCGCAGGCGGGAGAAGGAGCCGAAGGAGAAACGCGCCAGGACAACTCCTCCGAATAGAGCGTGGAGTTGACCGGTGCTTTGCCGCCGGTGCCACAAGGCCATCGACTGGTGCGCAAGCGCAAGGTGCCGGAACTCGAATCCATCGGGTAAGAGTCTATCGGTTTGTTGTAATGCGGTACCTTAATTCTGAGTCATACTTATGACATCCTCCTATAGTCCTTCCGCGTCCCTCGCCCGAGCCGGGCCCGAAGAAGAAGAGACGAGCCCCCCGGCCGCCGCCGCCGTCACCATCGCTGTGGTGGGGACCACGCCACAAGCTGGTGAAACCCCGCCGCCAGTAACGGGGATGCCGTGTCGGGCCGTGCGAATGAAGAAGGCCATTAAGAAGAAATCTGTACTGTAAGTCTGCCTCTTGTTGCACTGCAAACGATTTGATCTTTCTACTTATGTGTTGACTAACTTCGACTTCATTAGTGCTGCAAGTGCCGCGGACCTCCAGCTAACGCCAACTTCGACTGCCCCAGCCCCCGGGTCCTCGACCCGGGAGGAATCATTGAGTGCTGGGCCAGTCGCCGCTGCGTTGGCCCCCGAGGCATTGGCCCCCGAAGGGTCAGGGCCCGCGGAGCCAGTCCCTGGGACAGACACAACGCTGCCCGACCTGCCGCCTCCCAAGCTCCAACAAGTCGAGGCCGTGGCCAGTGGCGAGAAGTAGGTCGAGGCCCCTGGCGCCGCTCCAACGGATGGCGCAGGTGAGCATCTGACCGCCCCGGCTAGCTGCCGGGATCAACACGCTGTATGCTGAAAACCTTTGTGATTGCAGGTGCGCAGCAACTGACAACTGAAGAAGTCGTGGGCACCTCCGGGAGACCCGATGAGCCGCAGCTGGTTGAGTCAGGCTGTCAGGATGCCGTCGCCGCCGACCTGGCGGGTGACCAGCTATTGTCAGACGGCAACATAGAGATCCTCAAGAATGTGCATGACCTTGCCATGGTGAGGCCTGAAGACTGTACTGCCAGAGAATATATCGAATTGCTTATCTGGACTTCCCCTTTTTGCAGAGTATGATCGCTCACTCCCGGAAGCAAGCAGAGGAATTTAAGGCCATTGCCTGCGACCGCAAGGAACTTGCTGTCCTGAGGAGGTGATGAGGACATCAACTACAACACGAGTACGTCTACGCCAGCAGCACCTTTTCCGGCGACACCAGATGCTCCTCCACCCCAGGCGCCACCTCCTTTTGGGCCAATCACTCGGGCCCGTGCAAGAGAACTAAACTTCGTCATGCTGCTGAAGAACGAAGGCCCAGAAGAATAGATGCTGGCCCAACTGAGGCCTTTGCGTGGGCGCCTAGGGCTGACCACCACTAGGGGCTGCGCCCCCTTCCTGGCCGCCCTTTCCTAGGGTTGCGCCCCTCTCTTCCTCTATTTAGATAGAGTCATCATTGTTTTCCAGACTTGAGTTTTGTTTTACATCTAGCTTTAGCTACTCTCGAACACGCGCAAATACGCGCTGTCCTCGTGAGATTCAGAACTCCACCTTCAAGTGATATTGTGATTGCTCGCATCTTTTTCTTGTTCGTTCTTCGATTGCGTGCAGGAAACGATCTTCGTGATCAGGCTGATCTTGCATCAACAAGGTCGGTAACCACAGGAAGTTGGTTCAGCGATTGCATTGGCGCTTCGGGCTCGCTCGTCGTAGTCGGATCGTGAGGGTCATCTTCCACCAGATCGAAATTAACTCCACTCACCGAAAGATCGGGCACTCCGACTCTATCAAGTGGTATCAGCTTTCCAGGTTGATCGGTGAGTTTATCGAGTGTTTTTCTTTTGCCCTTCCTACAGTCCACAAAAGCCAAAATAAAAATTTATTTTCAGGTTAGATCTTGTCCTAGCAACCTTTTTAGCCTCGCGCATTCTTTCAATACTTGCGTTGTTGAATTTGTGTGCTGTACACTTCAATTGTTGCTGGTTACTTGTGTTTTTGTTTTCTCATCGCCTTGTTCCTGTCTCTTCACACCTAGTGCGCCGCCCTTCCATCTTGCTGCTCGCCTTCCTTTTTACCCCACGCACGCCGCAACCCTACCACACACGCCGCACCCTTCTTCTCTGATCGCGTCCTGGTCACACGTGCCGTAGCGCCGCCGGCCCTGTTTCATCCTCCCGCACTCCTGTGTGAAAGGAAAGTCCAAAAAAAAAAAGGAAAGAAAGCAATAAAAAAAAAGGAAAGTCAAAAAAAAAAAAGAGGAACGGGCAAGGAGTCCGGGCACAGGACGGCCGCACATCCCCCTTACACACGTCGGGACCGAATCAGACTCGATCGCCCTTCCCTCCACCCCACCTCCACAACGCGCCGTGACCGACTCGGTCACCTGCCCAGGTCTTTTTTTCCCCCCCCTTCCCCACGCCGTGCTAGTTTTTCACATCCGTATCTCTCTTTCTTGGTACCATATTCTGAGGTTCGCCTTACTCTAGAGAGAGAGAGAGATCTCTCTTCTTTTTACCGGAATACCCCTGTACTTTCGGAAAAAGTGTGTGTCGTAACTTGCTGTTTGAGATCCTCTGTGTTCATATTATCGGTTTTGAGGACTCTTGGCAAAAAAAAAAAAAAAAACAGAAACGCAGAAACAAAACAGGGGGAAACCGAAAGGAGGTTACCTTCGTTTGGGCGTTCTCCGCAGGACGCCCAGGTTCCTTGTTTTTCTCTCTTGTGTTTTTTTTCCTTTGCCCCCCATACCCTTGCTCACCTTTTGCACTTTGTTTCCAGCAGCTTTGATTACGTGTTTGGCACTATAATTCAACCTTGCAATATTGTTTGATTGTGCTAACCCTTGAATTGAGTGCAGCCTACCCAAAACTCCACATAGTTCTACGACAAGCAGACTTTGTTTCTCCAGGCAATCGCTCCTCCAATCTTTCGCCGGTTCTACCTGTTGATTGCAGATCACCCCTGTGTGCTTGGTACGAACGGATAAGAACTTGATAACAGCACTACTGTGAGCGCCTTGTGAGCCGTTACACCCTTGTCGTCGTCGGTTTTGTTTTTGTGTTTGCGCTAACTATGGCAGGAGACGAAGGCACAGCGGATGAACAGCTACAGGACATGCGGACACGAGTTGACGGCCTTGCTGCGGACATCAAGACGATGCATGAACGGCTTGACTCGACGATCACGTCATCGACCGAGAGGTTCGATCAGCTCGACCTCGCTCAGACGGCCGCTAGGACCACGCTCGACACCATTGTGGCACGGCTAGACGCATTGAACACAACGATCACGGAGTTGCAGCAGGATTATGGCGGTGACACGGAGCCGGATGAGGGAGCTCGTCGCGGTCGTGCCCGCCGTGTGGTACGCCATCAACATAATGACCCATTTGCTAAGATTAAATTTAAAATTCCATCTTTTACTGGCAAATATGATCCTGCTGCATATCTTGATTGGGAACTAGAGGTCGACCAGAAATTTTCATGCCATGACATTCCTGCTAGTTCTCAAGTTAAAGCTGCTATTAGTGAATTTACTGATTTTGCTTTAATTTGGTGGCGTGAATATAAGCAAAAACATCCCCCTCCCACCACTTGGACTCAATTAAAAGCTGCCATGCGACACAGATTTGTCCCTTCATATTATGCACGAGATTTGCTTGAAAAAATGCAGTGCTTTCGACAAGGTCAACAATCTGTTGAGGACTACTATCAGGAGCTACAAAAAGGTATGATTCGTTGTGGTTTGTTTGAGACAGACGATGCTGCTATGGCACGTTTTCGCGGTGGATTGAACCGCGAAATTCAGGACATACTTGATTATAAGGAATATAATGATATGACCACATTGTTTGCATATGCTTGCAAAGCTGAACGTGAAGTGCAGGGTCGCCGCTCGAAGACATTTTCTAACTCTTTTGCAGGAAGAAGCCCGGCAACCAGCTCGGCACCTGCCCTGCATGCGCCATCCACGACCAGCACTACACCGCGCGAGAGGCCGACCAAACCTGCAGCACCCCCGCCCACAGGCGCTGCTCCTTCCACAGGACGTACACGGGATATTCAGTGCCATCGTTGCAAAGGATTTGGGCACATGATTCGGGACTGCCCAAACAAGCTCACCTTGCTCATACGTGACAATGGTGAGTACTCATCCGCTAGTGATTCCGAGGACACTCATCATACTATGCTTGCCACTGACCATGCAGCTAAGGCGGAGTTACATGTCAACCCGGGCGACGCCGATAGGTATGAAAGTCTTGTTGCGCAGCGTGTTCTTAGTACACAGGTCGTCCCGCCCGAGAAGAATCAGCGACACACTCTGTTCCATACAAAGGGCGTTGTGCGGGAGCGGTCGATTCGCATCATCATCGACAGCGGCAGCTGCAACAACTTGGCGAGTACCGTGCTGGTCGAGAAGTTGTCCTTACCCACTCGTAAGCATCCAAATCCATATCACATTCAGTGGCTTAATGATGGTGGCAAAATTAGAGTAACACGGTCCGTGCGTGTTCCTTTCTCCATGGGTGCTTATTCTGATTTTGTCGATTGTGATGTTATTCCCATGGAAGCATGCTCTTTGTTACTTGGTAGACCTTGGCAATATGATACTGATAGCTTGCATCATGGTCGTTCGAATCATTATTCTTTCATGTTTAAGGGTCAGAAAATAATTATACATCCAATGACACCTGAACAAATTGTTAAAGATGATCTTGCTCGAGCTGCTAGGAATGCTAAACAACTTGACCCATCACCATCGATTTCTAATTCTGAAATCAAGTTGAATGCTCCTGTTTTACTTGCTCAACGTGCTGATTTTGATGATCTCCGCGATGCTCACTTGCCCTGCTATGCACTTGTATGCTCTAGTATGCTCGTTTCACTTGATGATGCACCGTCTTTGGATATTCCTCCTGCGGTTGCTAACCTTTTGCAGGAGTACGCTGATGTCTTTCCCAAAGACTTGCCACCGGGTCTTCCCCCGCTCCGTGGAATTGAGCATCAGATCGATCTCATTCCCGGCGCACAGCTTCCGAACCGCGCACCATACCGTACAAATCCGGATGAGACGAAGGAGATCCAGCGCCAGGTGCAGGCGTTGCTTGACAAGGGTTACATTCGTGAGTCTCTTAGCCCTTGCTCAGTTCCTGTGTTACTTGTTCCAAAGAAAGATGGCTCATGGCGTATGTGTGTAGACTGTCGCGCTATTAATAACATCACCATTCGTTATCGATACCCTATACCACGCCTTGATGATATGCTAGATGAGCTTAGTGGCGCCATTCTTTTCACTAAAATTGATTTGCGTAGTGGTTACCATCAGATTCGAATGAAATTGGGTGATGAATGGAAAACGGCTTTTAAAACGAAATTTGGGTTATATGAATGGTTGGTTATGCCGTTTGGTTTGACTAATGCTCCCAGCACCTTTATGCGTTTGATGAATGAAGTTCTAAGGCCCTTCATAGGACTGTTTGTTGTTGTCTATTTTGATGATATCCTTATTTACAGCAAGACTATGGAAGCACATTTAGAACATTTGAGTGCTGTTTTTGATGCGTTGCGTGCAGCTCGCTTATTTGGTAACATGGAAAAATGCATCTTTTGCACGCAACGTGTTTCGTTTCTTGGCTATGTTGTGACTCCGCAGGGCATTGAGGTGGACAGCAGCAAGATTGATGCCATTCGGGAATGGCCTACACCGACGACGGTTACACAGATTCGGAGCTTTCTTGGACTTGCAGGATTCTACCGTCGGTTCGTCCGTGATTTCAGCTCCATTGCAGCCCCTTTGCACGAGCTTACAAAAAAAGGTGCGCCATTTGCTTGGGGCGACTCGCAGGAGGTAGCGTTCAACACTTTGAAAGATAAGTTAACACATGCTCCCCTCTTGCAATTGCCCGATTTTAATAAAGTGTTTGAGCTTGAATGTGATGCTAGCGGTATTGGGCTAGGTGCTGTTTTGTTACAAGAAGGAAAACCGGTTGCTTATTTTAGTGAGAAATTAAGCGGTGCTAGCCTGAGATATTCTACTTATGATAAGGAGCTTTATGCTTTAGTTCGCACTTTGCAAACATGGCAGCACTATCTTTGGCATCGCGAATTTATCATCCATTCTGATCATGAGGCTTTGAAACATATTCGTACCCAAACAAATCTGAACCGTCGTCATGCTAATTGGGTAGAATTCATTGAGTCTTTCCCTTACATTATTAAACACAAGAATGGGAAGGAAAATGTCATTGCAGATGCTTTGTCTCGTCGATATACCATGCTGTCCCAGTTAGATTTTAAAATCTTTGGCTTGCAAACTGTGAAAGATCAATATGTTGATGATGCTGATTTTAAAGATATCTTAGCTCATTGTATGGACGGCAAACCATGGGGCAAATTTTACATGCAGGATGGGTTCCTGTTTCGCGCTAACAAGCTGTGTGTTCCAGCAAGCTCGGTTCGTCTTTTGTTGTTACAGGAAGCACACGGAGGCGGTCTCATGGGACACTTTGGCATCTACAAGACGCATGAGGTACTGGCCGCCCACTTCTTTTGGCCCCGGATGCGCCGTGATGTCGAGCGCCTTGTTGCCCGCTGCACTACTTGTCAGAAAGCTAAGTCACGACTGAACAACCATGGTTTGTATATGCCTTTGCCTGTCCCTACTTCCCCTTGGCTTGATATTTCTATGGACTTTATTTTGGGATTGCCTAGAACTAAGAAGGGGAGGGATAGCATTTTTGTGGTTGTTGATAGATTCTCCAAAATGGGTCATTTTATACCATGTCATAAGACTGATGATGCTAGCAGTGTTGCTGAATTGTTCTTTCGCGAGATTATTCGTTTGCATGGTATTCCGAATACAATTGTCTCTGATCGTGATGCTAAGTTTCTCAGTCATTTTTGGAGATCACTTTGGAATAAAATGGGAACTAAATTGCTGTTTAGCACAACTTGTCACCCTCAGACTGATGGACAAACTGAGGTGGTTAATAGAACTTTGTCAACCATGCTTAGGGCTGTTTTAGACAAAAATTTGAAACGTTGGGAAGATTGCCTGCCTCATGTTGAGTTTGCTTATAATCATGCAACACATTCTTCTACAAAGATGTGCCCTTTTCAGATTGTTTATGGTTATATTCCTCGGGCGCCTATTGATTTGTTTTCGCTTGCTGCTGCGGACGCCCCACACATAGATGCTGTTGCCCATGTTGAACACATGATTAATTTGCATGAACAGACTCAACAAAACATTGCTGCTGCTAATGCTAAATATCAGGTTGCTGGTAGTAAAGGTCGAAAACTTGTTACTTTTGAACCTGGTGATATGGTTTGGTTGCATTTGAGAAAGGATCGGTTTCCTACTTTACGCCGTTCTAAATTGATGCCTCGTGCTGCTGGTCCTTTTAAGGTGCTAACCAAGATTAATGATAATGCTTATGTCCTTGACCTGCCTGCGGAGCTTGGTGTTTCCACTAGTTTTAATGTTGCAGATTTGAAGCCATATGTGGGCGAGGATGAGGAGTTGCCGTTGAGGACGACTTCAGTTCTAGAAGGGGAGGATGATGAGGACATCAACTACAACACGAGTACGTCTACGCCAGCAGCACCTTTTCCGGCGACACCAGATGCTCCTCCACCCCAGGCGCCACCTCCTTTTGGGCCAATCACTCGGGCCCGTGCAGGAGAACTAAACTTCGTCATGCTACTGAAGAACGAAGGCCCAGAAGAATAGATGCTGGCCCAACTGAGGCCTTTGCGTGGGCGCCTAGGGCTGACCACCACTAGGGGCTGCGCCCCCTTCCTGGCCGCCCTTTCCTAGGGTTGCGCCCCTCTCTTCCTCTATTTAGATAGAGTCATCATTGTTTTCCAGACTTGAGTTTTGTTTTACATCTAGCTTTAGCTACTCTCGAACACGCGCAAATACGCGCTGTCCTCGTGAGATTCAGAACTCCACCTTCGAGTGATATTGTGATTGCTCGCATCTTTTTCTTGTTCGTTCTTCGATTGCGTGCAGGAAACGATCTTCGTGATCAGGCTGATCTTGCATCAACAAGGTCGGTAACCACAGGAAGTTGGTTCAGCGATTGCATTGGCGCTTCGGGCTCGCTCGTCGTAGTCGGATCGTGAGGGTCATCTTCCACCAGATCGAAATTAACTCCACTCACCGAAAGATCGGGCACTCCGACTCTATCAGGAGGCACCTTGACAATGAAGAGTCGGAGAACGTGCATCTCAGGGAGGTCAACGCCGAGCTCCAGCAACAACTCGAGGAGCAGAAGAAGGAGCTCGAGGCACATAAGGAGCAGCTCAGGGAGCAAAAGAAGGCGCACCAAGGTAAACCGTTGCTTCCCTCGGGTACTTTGCACTATATGACTCACCCTGGGTTCTGAAAAGCTTGCCACCACAGAGCTTAGGAGAACCTTAATGAGCAAAGAAGAGCTACTTACTGACGTGAAGAACCTGCTGTATCGCCGTACAGATGACGTCGAGAGGCTGCAGAAGGTGATCGGTGACACTGAGCGATAGTTCGTCGACAACCTTCAGCGAATCAAGACGCTAGGCGAGGAGCTCGAAGACCTCAGGGGGGCCGCCCGAGAGCTGGTGGACGTGGTGGATCCACCAGGAGAAGTCGAAGCAAACCCCTGGACCCTGCTAGAGCGTCTTCGTGAGGCCCCAGAGAAAGTAATGAAGCTCCTGTCCGAGGCACCTGTCACATGTGTCAACAATGCCCTCGCAATCGTGAAGTCCTTCCTGCCGGGCGCGAAGCTGGAGATATTTGCCCAAGGCATGGCAGCGGACTGCACCGAGGAGCAATTCGACAGATACCTCGTAGAGGCCCAACCTGTATCAGAACACATAGTTCAAGGTGTAATGCATGATTAGGGTACTGAAAACAAGTATTCGCTTCCTTGTATATATATGGTTTCCTTTGATGTCTCTACTTGTGTATGTGCCTAGGCTGGGTTGGCATCCCGGCTCACAAGGCGTAAGTAGTAGATGTACCCTAGGTGCAACGACCCTAAAGGTAGCTAGGACTCATCTAACAGATTAGCCATAACTCAATCGAGCAGGTCTAAACTTGTTAGGAAGAAATGCGAGCATCATCGCGCAATTGCCATGCTTAAGGCAGAGCTACTCCGAGTGCATTGACTCTGGACATAGTCAGGGTCGCTCCTTATATGAGCATGCTCCGCAAGTTAAGTGGGATCCGGACGGACGGATCGGACTTGTTGGGAGCAAATGCGGGCATCGCCGCTGTTGTGCCGTGCTCTTGGCACAACCGAGACTACTCTGGTACGACCACACAGGATGTAGTCGAGGTAGCTCTTTATATGAGTTTATCCAACAACCTGGGTATGAACCAGTCGAACGGATCGATTGTGTTGGGAAAATGCAACTGCTATCGCGTGCGACCATCCAGGGTCGCGGCGAAAACTGATATGGAGCGGATTTGATCGAAGCGGAGGGTTCCGTCGAAAAATGAAGTCGATAAGTTATGAATGTGGCCATAACCTTCATATCATTCACGACAAGTAGTCGATTTACACAAGTGTTTGCACGTGACTGCGGCCATCGTGCGCCTGTGAAGGAATGTATAACCCGAATATTGTGGCATACAGCCTCCAAATTGTTTCGAGGAAAAGAGATCTTCCACGCCCCCGGGGATTCGGATATCACCGAGTATTTTCTTATGGGTAGAACTTGCGCAGGTTTTGAATGTTCCAGGAATTCGGGACGTCATAACCCTCGGGACATTGTAGTCGATATGACCCTGGTCGTGTGACCTCCTTGATGACGAACGGTCCTTCCCATCTTGAGTTGAGCTTGTGCAGGCCGGATTTGTCCTGAATGCGACGCAAAACCAAATCACCAATGCTGAACGACCGCTACCTGACGTTGCGATCATGATATCGACGGATCCCCTGCAGGTATCGGGCTGACTGAACGAGAGCGGTGCAGTGAACTTCTTCCACAGAATTGAGCTCTAACTGCCTCACCTTGTCCGCCTTGCCTTCGTTATACATTTCGACCCTGGGAGACTTCCACATGATGTCGGCTGGTAAAATAGCCTCAGATCCGTATACGAGAAAGAAAGGCGTTTGCCCTGTGGCTTTGGACGGTTGGGTCCGAAGCCCCCAGACGACATGCAGCAACTCATGCACCCACTTGCCTCCCTTTTTGCTGTTTTTATCATATAATCTCTTCTTGAGGCCGTCAATTATCAAGCCGTTCGCCCTTTCGACTTGTCCATTGGCCCTTGGGTGTGCGACTAAGACATATTTAACTTCGATGCAAGCATTCTCGCAGAACTCCCAGAACTGGTTCGCCATGAAGTTTGATCCCAAGTCCGTGATGATGGTGTTGGGAAGCCAAAACGATGCAAAATATCTGAGATGAAGTCGACGACCCGATCTGGCGTGAGCTTGGCTATTGGCTTGTACTCGATCCACTTAGTAAACTTGTCGATAGCCATAAGAACATGGGTGAAACCGCCTGGTGCCGTCATGAAGGGCCCGATCATGTCAAGACTCCAATAAGCAAAAGGCCAGGATGGCGGTATGGTGATGAGGCTGTGGGATGGAACATGCGTGTGTTTGCCGAAGAATTGATAATTTTGGCACCTGCGCATGAGATCCTCCGCGTCGATCACTGCGGTGGGCCACCAGAAACCGGCCCTATATGCTTTCCTCACCAGCGTTCTTGAAGCCGCATGGTTGCCGCAGACGCCTTCGTGGATCTCCCGCTGTATGTCGTAACCATCTTCCTTTGTGACGCACTTCATGAGAACTCCTGACCGAGCGCCACGCCGATAGAGCTTGCCGTCGACCAGGACGAAGCCCTTGCTTCTTCGAAAGACACGTGCCGCTTCTACGCTCTTGGCGTCGATTCCCGCTGGTAGCCGTTGATCTCGAATGAAGTTGATAAAAGCCTCTCGCCAGTCCTCTTCCAGCACCATAACCTCTCGATCGGGTTGTTGGGGACCCACGTCGATGGTTACCTACGGAGAAGACTTGATGGATGGCTGCTTGAGCTCCTGGACGAAGACTCCTGACGGGACCTGGGCACGTGTGGACCCCAGTTTGGACAGGATATCCGCGCCGACATTGTGCTCCCGCAATACATGATGAACCTCCTGGCCGGAGAAATTGCTTTCCAATTTGCGCACTTCCTTTACATAAGCATCCATTGTCTCCTTGTTGCAGTCCCATTCCTTGTTGACCTGCTGAACAACAAGAAGAGAGTCGCCATATACAAGTAGTTGCTTGATCCCTAGTGATATCGCCAAACGAAGCCCGTGAAGCAAAGCTTCATACTCGGCTTCATTGTTGGATACCGCCCACATGATCTGAAGGACATATTACAACTGTTCACCTCGTGGAGAAATAAGCAGAACACCAGCGCCGCCGTCGTCAAGCTTGAGGGACCCATCAAAATACATGGTCCAGTGCTCTGGCTTGTCCACTGGGGTTGGGACTTGATTCTCCCTCCATTCAGTCATGAAGTCGACTAGAGCCTGTGACTTGATTGCAGTGCGTGGCTTGAAGTCGATTGACAAAGCCCCCAGCTCCACTGCCCACTTGGATATGCACCCCGTGGCATCTTGATTATGAAGAATATCCGCCAGCGGGAAGTCTGTGATCACAGTGATCTTGTACTCGTCGAAGTAATGGCGTAGCTTTCTTGATGTGATTAAGATTGCATACAAGAGCTTTTAAACAGCTGGATACTGTACCTTGGATTCGGAGAGGACCTCGCTGACGAAGTAGACAGGCCTCTGCACTCCAAACGCATGGCCTTCCTCGCCTCGCTCGACTACAATAGCACTGCTGACAACATGGGTTGTCGCCGCAATGTAAAGTAGTAGATCCTCCCCGGGCAATGGTGCCGTAAGGATCGGAGGTGACTGAAGGTGAGGTTTCAAGTCTTGTAGAGCCCGCTCGGCCTCCTCCGTCCATTGGAACTTGTCTTGGCATTTTAAGAGCTTGAAGAAAGGTAGTCCTCTCTCCCCGAGTCGAGAGATGAACCTGTTCAGGGCCGCCATGCAACCTGTTAACTTCTGCACATCCTTGATTGTGGCCGGAGCCTCCATATCAGTGATGGCCGTGATCTTTACAGGGTTGGCTTCGATGCCCCGGTTGCTGACGATGAACCCGAGCAATTTCCCTGAAGGTACTCCAAAAACGCACTTGGTGGGATTGAGTTTCCAATGAAATCTACGCGGACTGCTAAATGTTTCTTCCAAATCTGCGATCAAGTTATCGGAATTCCTGGTCTTGACGACCACGTCATCCACATAGGCCTCAACATTCCGGTGCAGCTGATCCGCGAAGCACATCTGGATCGCACGCTGGTATGTTGCTCTTGCGTTTTTCAACCCGAAGGATATGGTTTTGTAAGCATATGTCCCATACGGGGTGATAAACGCTGTCTTGATTTGGTCCTCCTCCTTGAGCGCGATCTGATGATAACCTGAGTAACAATCAAGAAAACAGAGAAGGACACAACCAGCCGTCAAATCAACGACCTGGTCAATACGCGGGAGCCCAAAGTGGTCCTTTGGGCAGTGCTTATTGAGATCGGTGTAGTCGACACACATTCTCCATTCGTTGTTCTTTTTCTTTACAAGAACGGGATTCGCTACCCACTCTGGATGGATTACTTCTTTGATGAATCCAGCCGTGAGAAGTTTAGCGATCTCCCGTTTAATAGCCTCAAGTTTGTCGTGGGCAAACCTTCGCAGGCGTTGCTTTTTGGGCGTAGCCTTCGGGTGTACATTCAAAGCATGCTCGATCAACTCCCTGGGCACCCCTGGCATATCCGCTGGTTTCCATGCGAATATGTCTCGGTTAGCCCGAAGGAAGCTGACGAGCGCGAGTTCCTATTTGTCACCTAAGCCCGCACCGATGACAGCGGTCTTAGATGAATCTCCCTCCTAAAGCTGGATCGTCTTGAGGGCCACATCATCAGTCGACTGGATGCTCGACTTGCTGGCCTTCTTGGAAGGAATCTCCAGCCCGGACTGGGAGAGCTGCTGCACGGCCGCGAGTACTTCTCCCGAAGCATCTGGCACGCGAGTAGTCGAAGCGTATTGGATCGCCTCCTGATTGCAGTCGTAGGATTTCTTCAAGTCGCCATGGAGGGTGAGTACTCCACCGAGTCCTGGCATCTTAAGAAGCAGCTAGACGTAATGCGGCACTGCCATGAACTTGGCAAGTGCTGGACGACCCAATATGGCATGATAAGAAGATTCGAAATTAGCTACTTCGAATTTGATGAACTTGGTACGATAGTTCTCCCACGTGCCGAAGGTGGCTGGGAGGACCACCGTACCCAGCGGATGTGCCGCGTTACTTGGGACGATGCCATAAAAGGGAGACTTGCTGGGAGCTAGCATGTCCTTGAAATCCAGGCCCATTTTCTTCAAAGTGCTGACGAAGATGAGATTGAGCCCACTCCCGCCATCGATGAGGACCTTGGCGAGCTTGACCTCCGCCACCACAGGATCCAGGACCAAGGGGAACTTACCGGGCTCCGAAAAGCTCGTCCACTAGTCATCACGGGAGAACGAGATGGGGACCTCCGACCAACGGAGTGGTCGTGGTACCGCCGGCTCGATGGACAAAATCTCCCGAAGAAGCAGCTTCTGGTCCCGCCTGGAACCAAAATCCTCGTCTCCCCCGAAGATGACGTTGACAACCTTTGAAGCATCTTGAAACTTTGGGTTGCGCCCGTGATCCTCTTGATCATCATCCTCGGGTTCTTTGTCAGCAGGCTTCTTGTTCTTCTTTCCGCCACCGGAGTTACTGAACGTCCTCCGAAGGTGATAGCAGTCGATGGCGGCGTGGCTGGCGCCCGGATGCCATGGGCACTTCTTCTGCAGGAGCTTCTCGAACTCCTCCTGCGTATTCAACTTCTTGCCCCACGAAGGATGATCGATAGCCGCGATGACATCATCTGGCTTTCATTTTCGGGGTGGACCCGAAAAGTCCCGCTGGCCTTTGTCGTTGCGGTTGTCGTTTGGGCACCGCAGATTGCTGTCTTGATGCCACGGAAACCGCTCCCACATCTTCTCCTCCTACTCGGACCAATCGTGCATCATATCACGAAGGCCCGCAACAGTCTTCGGCCTGTTCCGCCCGAAATCCCTGTATATGCCCGGGTCGGTGATGCCGTTGTAGAAACAATCGATGATGTTGTCCTCCGAGATGTTGGCGATGGTAGCGCGAACGTCGAACAAATGACGTGTGTAGGACTGCAGAAGCTCATTACGTTCCTGCTTACACTGAGCAAGATCGTGACGAGTACCTGCACGAGCAATCGCTCCCTGGAAGTTGTCGATGAAGACTTTCTTGAGGCGTTCCCAGGAGTCGATGGAGTTGCTGTCGAGGCTTTCCAGCCATGTGAGCGGCGCAGGGTCCAAAGCCATCGGAAAATAGACGACTTTGGTAATGTTCGAACCCCCTGCAACCTCAATGGCCGTGGAGTAGCAACGGAGCCACTGCTGAGGGGCTTGCTTGCCGTCGTACTTGGTAATGCAATCGGTTTGAAGCCCTCTGGATACTTGTAGCTGCTGAAACGAGCAGAAAAAGCAGGGAACCGGTCGCTACAGTCAGTACCTTCAGTTTCGACTTCTTCGCGGACCTTGAGCCTGGAGGAGATCACGGTCCGCGCGTCGCGACCTTCATTGATGTGTTGGTGCAGGTCCTCTGGAGGAAGTCGATGATTGGCCTGTCGCGGTTGACCCCCTTGCGGTGGCTGCCGCCTCCCGCTAGGGCCCTGGCTCCCGCGAGCGTTGTCGTTACTGAGCTGGTGTCGAGGACGGCCGCCAGCCGTTCGGCTGTGAGCCTGGCTCTGACTCTCACCCACGCGCTCCTCCCTGATGGTGGACGCCGGGTTGTGCTGATCCAGCTGGATCCAGGCCCTCTGTGCATAAAGGAGTGCCTGACGCACCTCAGGATCATGGCTGCGCTCGAGGATGGCCGTTACCGTGGCGATGTTGGCCACCGGAGTCCTGAAACCCCGCTCGCTTACGGCGACAAACTCAGGGTCGAGCTCGCGATGCATAGATCGCCTTCGCTCGTTAGCCCTCCTCCGCCGGAATTTGCGGGCCCTGTTCCTGGCCCTCCGCGCCTCACGATCGGCATCGTTCTCATCACCGGCGTTGGCCGTGATCTCATCTTCGGAGATCGCTTCAAAGTTGACGATGGGAAGGTCCCCACCGTCCTCGCCTTCTTCGGCCATTAGCACCTGGCAGGAGGAAAGCTCATGAGAGCTTTTGTCGACTAGTTCAGTCGACCCCTCCGCCGCGGTGGCCAATGGTCTGCCTTCTTGAAAGGGCAAGGGCTCGAGGTGAGCCACAAGTCGACCCTCTGCCTCGAGTAGATTGGAGAGCATCATGCTCCTCCAGTGCACAACGCGCCCTTCCGGCAAAGAGGTGACCACCAGATCACCAGTGCCAGAACAACCCGAAGCCCTCCGACACGCGGTGGCTTCAGGCTTTCCGTCCTGGAGCAGCAAGTCCAGGTCCTTCTCTAACATGGAGAGGGACCCAGAGATGTTGGCCTCCTGAAGATCAGTGGCCGATTCGTACAAGCTGAGCTGAGATCGGTTATGCAGACCCCTAGATTGGAACAAGTCCAAACCAGGGGAAGTTGTCGCAACACCAGAAGAAGTCGAGACTGGAGCAGACTCCATCTTGATCTGTGCTGCAGAGGCATGAAGTGGCAAGTTGTCGAGCCCATCGATGAACTTGTCAAGGTCGCTGCAGAGATCCGCAACGGGAGTCTTTGGCTTCATGTCGTCGAGGAATCGCCGAAAATTGCCCACACCATCTGCGATGCAAACCCATGAACCAAAGACGAATGTCGTACCCTGGGAGGGAACTAACCTAATGAATTTGAACGATGCCATCGAGCTCGCCGGTGGATCTTCGACGCGTTCCCCTACCTGGCGCGCCAGCTGTCGGTGTTTAACCGGCTGCCCACCGAGGGATATACCCAAGGTGGTAAGTTTTGGGTGAGGAGACGCCGAGATCAGGAACTCGAAGGTGCAAGGAACACAAGATTTAGACAGGCTCGGGCCGCATAGAGCGTAACACCCTACGTCGTGTATGGTGAATTGTATTCCCTTTTTTGTAGAATGACCTAATGATCCTCTGTTTTGAGAGGGGTCCCTGTCCTCCCTTATATATCCGAGAGGCTAGAGTTACAAAGATACTAACCAACACCAGCCAAGGAATCATACCAGAACATATCTCGAGTTGATTCCCTCTGTATCGGTTAGCCTTATCTCCTATTTAAACGGAATAAATAAGAGATAAACAGAATGAATAAGAGATAAGGCGAACTTAATCTCTTAGACCTCTTTAAACTACGTCATGTACCCAGTCCCGTGGCCCCGGGTCTGACACGTAGGCTTCCACATTCCGGTGTAACTGATCAGCGAAGCACATCTAGATTGCACGCTGATATGTAGCGCCTGCGTTTTTCAACCCGAAGGACATCGTCTTGTAGGCATAAGTCCCAAACGGGGTAATGAAAGAGGTCTTGATTTGGTCTTCCTCCTTGAGAGCAATCTGATGGTACCCTGAATAACAATCAAGGAAACATAGCAGTATGCAACCTGCGGTTGAGTCGACTACCTGATCGATGCGAGGGAGCCCAAAGTGATCCTTCGGGCAATGCTTGTTGAGATCGGTATAATCAACACACATTCTCCATTCTTTATTCTTTTTCAATACAAGAACCGGGTTAGCTACCCACTCTGGGTGGATTACTTCTTTAATGAATCCAGCTGCGAGGAGTTTAGCTATTTCCCGTTTGATAGCCTCCCGTTTATCAGGGGCAAAACGACAAAGTCGTTGCTTCTTTGGTAAAGCTTGTGGATACACATTAAGACTATGCTCGATCAGCTCCTTGGGCACCCCTGGCATATCCGATGGTTTCCATGTGAATATGTCACGGTTAGCCCGCAGGAAACTGACGAGCGCAAGTTCCTATTTGTCACCCAAGCCCGCGCCGATGATGGCTGTCTTGGATGAGTCGCCTTCTTGGAGCTGGATCGACTTGAGAGCCACATCGCCGGTTGACTTGACGCCTGATTTGCTCGCCTTCTTCGTCAGGATATCCAGTTCGGCTTGAGATAGTTGCTGTGCGGCCGCGACTACTTCTCCGGAAGCATCCGGTACGCGGGAAGTCGATGCATACTGGATGGCCTCTTGGTTGCAATCATAGGACTTCTTCAAGTCGCCTCGGAGCGTGAGCACGCCACTGCGTCCTGGCATCTTGAGAAGTAAGTAGACGTAATGCGGCACCGCCATGAACTTAGCGAGCGCCAGCCTCCCCAATATAGCGTGGTAGGAAGATTCGAAGTTGGCCACCTCGAACTTGATGAACTCGGTTCGGTAATTCTCCCTCATCCCGAAAGTGACTGGGAGAATGACCGTTCCAAGCGGGTGCGCAGCATTGCCAAGAACAATACCGTAAAAAGGAGCCTTGCTCGGAACAAGCTTGTTGGTCAGGTCCAGACCCATCTTCTTCAGCGTACTGGCGAAGACAAGATTAAGTCCGCTCCCGCCATCGATGAGAACCCGAGTGAGCTTGACTTCTGCGACCATGGGATCCAGCACCAGTGGAAACTTCCCAGGCTCGGAAAAGCTGGTCCACTGGTCAGTACGGGAAAATGATATGGGGACCTCCGACCATCAAAGTGGTCGTGATACCGCTGGCTCGATGGATAGAATTTCCCGTAGCAGCAACTTCTGTTCTCGCTTGGAACAAAAATCTTCATCACCACCAAAGATAACATTCGCGGTTTTGGAGGCATCCTGGAACTTGGCTATCTCAGATTTATCTTCTTGGTCCTCATCTTCGGGCTCTTTGCCCGTCGACTTGTTCTTCTTGCCGTTTCCAGGGCAGCCAAATGTGCGTTTGAGCTAAAAACAGTCGATCGCTGCGTGTTTGGAGTTGACGCACCATGGGCACTTCTTCTGCAGGAGCTTTTCAAACTGCTCCTGCGTGGTTGACTTCTTGCCCCGCGAAGGACGTTCCACAGCCGCGACGAGATCGTCTAGCTTGCATTTTCGGGAGGAACCCGAAAAGTCCCGCTGGCCTTTGTCAGCCCGGTTGTCGTTGTTGCGCTTCTGGTTGAGGTCGGTGCATCTTGGAAACCTCCCGCGCATCTTTTCTTCTTGTTCGGACCAGTCGTGCATCATGTCACGTAGTCCTGCAACCGTCTTCGGCCTGTTACGCCCAAAATCACGATATATACGTGGGTCTGTTAGGCCGTTGTAGAAGCAGTCAATGATGTCCTCCTTCGTGATGTTGGCGATGGTGGCCCGCACGTCGAAAAAACAGTGGGTGTAGGACCGGAGGAGTTCGTTACGCTCTTGTTTGCACTGGGCGAGGTCGTGCCGGGTTCCTGCACGGGTTATCGCCCCCTGGAAGTTGTCGATGAAAACCTTCTTGAGGCCCTCCCAGGAGTCGATGGAGTCGTTGGGGAGGCTTTCCAGCCAGGTCAGCGGCGCAGGCTCCAAAGCCATCGGAAAGTAGACGACTTTGGTAGTGTTGGAGCCACCGGCCACCTCAATGGCAGTGGAGTAACAGCAGAGCCATTGTTGGGGCGCCTGCTTACCGTCATACTTGGTGATGCCGATCGGCTTAAAACCCTCTGGGTACTTGTAGCTATTGAATCTCGTAGTGAACATAGGAAAATGATCGCTGCAGTCAGCATCGTCCCGCTCAGCTACCTCGCGTTCCCGTCGCCTCGAGTCGAGGACTGACCGGACGTCGCGCCCCTCATTGATCTTCTGGCGAAGGTCTGCTTGTTGACATGGGCGGTTGGGCTGCCTCGGGTTGTTCGCCGGAGGTGGCTGCCGCCTCCCTCCGGTGACCTGACTCCCACCTGCACCATCGTTGTTATTGCTGCGTTGGGGTCGCGGGCGATCGCCTGTTGGTCGACTTGGGGCCTGGCTCCGGATATCTCCGACGCGCTCGTCCCCGATGAGTGATGCCGGGGCCTGCTGGTCCAGCTGGATCCATGCCCGTTGGGCGTAGCGGAGCGCTTGTTGAACATTGGGATCATTGCTTCACTCGAGTAGCGCTGTTACCCGAGCGATGTTGGCTACAGGAGTCATGAAGCCTCGTTCATCTGCGGCGGTGAATTCAGCGTTGAGTTCGCGCTGTGCAGAACGTATGTGCTCATTGGCCCGCCTTCTACGAACTGCACGAGCTATGTTCCTGGCTCGCCGCGCGTCGCGCTCGGCGTCGTTCTCGTCGACAGCATCGGCAGTGTCTTCGTCTTCTGATATCCCGTCAAGTGCGCCGATGGGGATGAGGGCATCGTCGTCCCCCTCCTCCGCCATCAGCACCTGGCGGGTTGCGAGTTCTTCAGAGGAGGCTTCGACTAGTTGAGTCGAGCCTTCGGTGATGGTAGCCAACGCCTTGCCCTCCTGAAAAGGCAAAGGTTCAACGTGGGCTACCAAGCGGTCTTCATGTCCGAGTTGATCGGACAGATCCATCCCCTTCCAATGAATGATTCGTCCTTCGGAGGTGGTGGAGATCATCAGCCCACAAGTGGCCAGGTGATCCTCAGCCCCCCGACATGCGGTGGCATCAGAACCCCCAGCCTGGAGCAGAGAGTCCAAGTCCTTCTCCAACTCGGAGAAAGGAACAATAGTGAAAGACTCTGCCTCGGTTTCCCTGGCAGAATCAAAAAACGGCAACTCGTCGAGATTATCGACAAAGTCATCGAGCCTTGCGGCGAGTGTTTTTAGCTTGATGGTGTCATCGACGATGTGCTGACGGAATCCACCTGCACCGTTGGCAACGCAGACCCATGAGCCGAAAACAAAAGTTGTGCCCTCAGGGAGCACGGGACTGGGGAACTTGAAAAAAGCCATCGAGTTCTCCAGCAGATCTCTGATGCGCCCCCCTACCTGGCGCGCCAGCTGTCGGGTTTTATCCGGCTACCCACCGAGGGGTATACCCAAGGTGGTAGGTTTTGGGTTGGGATGCGCCGAGATCAGGAACTCGAAGGTGCAGACAACACAAGATTTAGATAGGTTCAGGCCGCAATATGCGTAATGCCCTACGTCCTGTATGATGGTTTGTATTGCCTTGATGTTGATCCGGTGATCTCTGTTTTGAGGGGGTCCCTGCCCGCCCTTATATATTCGGGGTGACAGGGTTACATAAATCCTAGCCTGATACTAGCTTAGGAATCGTACTCAAATACAACTCGAGTAGTTTCCTTCTTTTTCGACTAGTTCTACTCCGCATGCGGGTAGAATACAACATAAATAAGGTACAGGACACGTCCTATCCTCTAGCTCAATACGGACTCCTTGATGTACACAGCCCCATGGCCCTGGGTCTGACAATAGCTGGCCGGTGTCGTTGGCCAACTCCTTCACATAATGGGCCTGCTATCGGTTCCAATTGATGCTTTGGTCCAGGATTCCAATGGAGTGAGGCAAATTCTTGAGGAGATCAGGCCCCAACTCTCGGAAGACCTTCAGATCAAGCTCTAGCCAACCGGACATCTCCCTTTCTTTTGGGCAAAGGTGGAAAAGACTCGGCAGAGGATTGAAGCCCGCCGCTAACAAGCCCCCTTGAAAGCTGATATTGCCGAGAGGTGTTGACTGCTTAACAAGAAGAAAGCGGCTTTGGACGCCAAGGCTGACACTTCTGCACATTCTCAAAGGCTTCATCTTCTGGAGAAGGAGTTAGAAGACCTCAGGGCAAAGGTCCGGGCAACCGAGCAGCGCATCCAGGAAGAGAAGAACCTCATTGCCAGCTCCAAACGAGAAGTAGAGGACCTGACTACCCAGCTGAAGATAGAACTCGCTGAGCTGAGCATTTTGAATCGGCAGATAGTGTCGGGTGAGGACAAGGATGATGAAGTAGTGATTGCTGAAGCTGATCACATCCGCCTTGAGGCTATCGCAGCCATCGACAAGTTCCTTTAGTAGACTATTTTGTAATCACCTCTTGTAGCCCCCTCTTGTAGCCCGTTGTCATTCAAGACCTGTATGTATTCAAATTAAAATTCTAAAGTCGATGGTTATACATCGGCTATTTGACCAACTCAGTGCGTTGGGTACAAAATATGTGTTGTTTTTTTATATATGCGGGCCGACTACACGTGTCGGCCCCCTTTCCTTGTGTCCAACCTGATACGTAACATCAGCTTTCGCTAGCATGGGCCATCTGAACGCATCGGCTTCACTTGTACGGGCCAACTGAATGTATCGGCTCACGGCCTGATGCGTAGCATCGGCTTTATTGCCCATCATCCCACATACTTGGGAAGTATTCTAGAGATGTTGACCATTGACCGCCACCGAAAATTTGATGCCATCTAACTCCTCAAGCATATATGCGTTCCCAGGTAGGACTTGGTCAACTCTATAAGGCCCATGCTAATTTGGAGACCATTTGCCATATGCTGCAACCTTAGTCCCCAATGGTAACACCGCTTCCCAAACCAGATCTCCAACTTGGAATTCTTTTGGCTTGACTTTCTTGTTGTACGCGCGGGCTACCTTGGCCTTATTTTCTTTGATCTTCTCAAGTGACCAAAGTTTGAGCTCCGTAAGGTCCTCAATATCGTCGTTCATCAGAGCAACATATTTTTCAGTTGTTAGGTCATTTTGGAACTCTATGCATCTCGAGCCAGCATGTCATGACTGTTCAGAACCTATCGATTCGTGGTTAGCGTACCTGCAGAAAACCACAATATATATATTTCTAATGAACCTTTCATGCCAGCATGTCATGAAAGCGTTCCCATACATTATTGTTCACTATAGAAACAGTATCCATACAATTCCCGTCGTACGGACGATGTTAACATACATTACATCTGCAATGTATTCATGGGGTACCGCAAAATATGGGGGTATGAACAGCGATCACCATACAATGTGCCTAACCATATACTCCCAATATAACCAACCGAAGTTGATATATTGGCAGCATCTCAAGTAGGCCACTGCTTGAGAAACAGCATTCGGTTCGCATCACAGACGGGAAGGCTAACTCCCCAGTTAGCTGAGGATCCTTACCTTCTTACCTCATTGTCGAAGGTGTCGTTACAAAATGTAAAGTTGATTGTGCATAAATTTAAGTTTTAACGAAAAGGTAATGCTGGAAGTTAGAGTTATATATATATATACTATAGCCACCTCTAACTCTCTTATTAAACATCACCCTAGGGCTTTACGTACTAAGCACAATCCTTAACGAAACCAACGTAGTTATTATAAAATACGTTGTTGGTCCAATTTTATACTAAAAGCATTTTTAAGTCAATTCATATCTCCGGTGTACACTTGTTAGCTCTGATACCAGCTGTGGCAGAACCAACCTGAATTACACCAGCTCAAGTGCGTTGATCCTTTCTCGGAAGGCAGTAAGGACTCACCCGCACTTCAAACGGTGTAACCCCGTGGTCTGTCGGGTAAAGTCCCGATAAAACCACCTAACTCAGGATCAAAACAAGGTACCTCACGCGAAGGCGAGTCCAGAGATACAATCACCCACGGTTTTACATTATAGGCATAATACTACATTAGTATTCAAACATATATGGTAGCAAGACCTGACTAGTACAAATTTATACAAAACTGTTCAAAGTTAGAGTATCTACAGCGGAAAATAAAACACGACACTACCAGACCTTGCGGAACGGATATTGAGCTAAGCCCAAGCTCAACATCACTCGGAGGGACCTGTGTTGGCCGGGAACGGATCCCATTCCACGGACCAACCATCGGGAAGAGATAGGGCCAGGGTACAGGCAGAGCAGAGTCCTCAGGGGAATTACCTGAACAAAAGTCACATTGCAAGGCTGAGTATTCTAATACTCAGCAAGGCTTACCCGTTTCATGGTATACTTAGCCATGTAACTAGACTATGAAGACTTGTAAAGGTTATGGGTATAGTTTCAGCTGAAAAGCAACAAAGAGTAGATCCTTAAGTTCAACTTTTAGCAACTATAGCTACTCAAGCATAGTTGGTTATCCATTCTAAGTAAGCAACTATAGCTACTCAAGCATGGTAGAACTTTTTAAACAAACATCATCTTTGATCATCATCAGGTTGCTCTTATTACTCTATGTGGCAAAGGGATCAAGCAGTCTCAATCTCCGCGAGAAACGGACAATTCTGAATCGAATTTCAAACCTTGCAAGGGTAAACCTAACTCACACGCTTGGAACATCCAATGATCGTTCCGAAGCAACTGTTTGCCTTTCATTCCGACTCGTGGATCAGTGCCACCACAAGCGACTGTAGGACCATACGCACATCCAATGTGCAGGACATACGTCTGTAGCGCGACTACATGACCGTACTCCTGTCCGCTGTGCGGAACATACTCCCGCACGTCGGTGCGAGTGCAAAAAACCAAAATTACGAGTGGTGGGGGGTATGTCCACTCCTCGGGCTGATTGGTTACTAGGATTACCACTTACCATATTTCGCGGCATGTGACTAGTACTTTCAAACGCTTGACCATCGCTACCACACTGCGACCTTATCAAATTTTCATCAACACAGATAGGGTTTTAGCCAAAGTCATGAATTATAATCACAACCCCGTCCGTCATCCTTATAGCGGTTGCAAAAACGTAAACATTGCAACTCCTATAAAGCTCGCGAGTGACAGGGAATCACTCGACTTCTACCGGTTCTATTAGCTTAGCAGCTAGTCGGACTCAGGTTCTAGTATTCAATACATAGGTTCCTAGGAATATGCAACTAAGGTTTCAATACAATTCCTGGAAACTTAAATGCACAAGTAGATATATATGAATATATAAATTGCAGTGTAGTAAAAATAGCGGTTTATGTCCGGGGCTTGCCTTCACTGGTGGGGCTGGGGTCAGAGATATCAACACTAAAAGTTTCCAAACTGGGGTTCAGGGCTTCAGTTAAATCTCCGATAATGTTCCCGGGGTCTTCAGAAATATCCCCTTCTGGTTCCAGGATCAGCTGGTAGTCTCCGTCAGTGAGAGTTGTCGAGTCTATATGATATGCAAACATCACAGTTGAGGAAATGCACACACTTCCATTTCATTTCACGATAAAGTTGCAATCCAACAAGTTAATGAAACTTCTTCTATGGGCAGTCATTTATCGAGTATTAAATTACATTACCTAATTTCATCAGATAACCCACCTAGTTATTCTAATGACACTAAACATATGGAAAAGATTCTAATCTATTCATTAAACATCATTAGTTGATTTAATTAACTAAATTATTCATTCAATAAGTGTTGGGGTTATTATTTTAATTCTTGGTCAAATAATAAAACCCTAAGTTAGTAGTGGTTACTAATGCTATAAATAGATCTAACTGAAATAAGCTTATCATAAAATTTTTAGAACATTTCATGCAGCATAGCAATCAAAATAATTAATTCAATCAAACAATATTTAGATCATGAACTATTTTTCTAGTTTAATCTACTGAAACCTAAGGATAGAAATTTTACTTGAAAAAGGTTGATCTGAATCTAAGCTACTGTGATTTTATCAAGATTTTTATCCTTATAGCAATTATCTATAAAATAGACAAAAACAGCATTGTGATATTAAGATCTATTTATATCAGAAGTTCTACACTAGATCTTGTGCTGCAATTTTGTGAACATGTTAGACTATGCAAAAGTAACACTCTAATTTAATTTTATAAATTTTCATAAATTAGAACTATTATTCATGAATTATCTTTGAATATAAGCCTAAATTCATAACTCAAGCTACTCTATGATACCGACATTCAAAATTTTATCATGGATTATACATGCTTAAAGAAAGTTAGAGTAAAAATTTCAGCTACAAACACTAACAGATTCACCCTTGAATAAATCCTAAAGCTTTCATCAATTTAAAACAAAGATACTTAAACATCATACTTAAACAAAGATACTTAAACATCATAGCTATACATGAGACACACATCCTATGTTTCAAATTTTATCAACAGCATAGCTACGGATCAAGAGATCTAATTAACACACCTATTTCCTAATATTTATTCTAATTCAAAATATTCACTTATTCAGCTCAAGGTTATAACACAAAAGTTGTAGAGTTTACTTCAAGGATTAAAAAAAAACTGGTTTGACATTTTTTGAAATTTCCTACAAATTCTTACAAATTTCTAAAGATCACTGATTTGAATTGAAGGGATGGACTGGAATCTTGTAGCCAGGCCCTCAGAAAGATTTAGATCAATGCAATCAAGTCCTTGGCTCATCGGGGAAGAGAGGCGAGACTTGCCGGCCAAATTCCGGTTACGGAGGTCGCCGGCGGCGAGGGGGAACCGGCCAGGAAGAATCAGGGGACTAAAGCGGAGCTTGCTGGGGGTGATGTGATGGTCAGGGTCGACCGGAGTGGGTGGAACAACGATGACCGAGGCAGCGGCGATGGAGCTCAACTACGGCGATTCGATTGAGCACCTTGGTGAGAGTTGGGGTGGTCGGAAAGGTAGATCCCCACGGCAGACCAAGGCGGCGACGGAGAAGAAGAACACCAGCGAGCATCGGGAAGGCCAAACGGAAGCTCAAAGAAGTCAAGTGAAGGGTGGCGAGCTTCACAGGGTCGGGGTGAAGCTATGGGAGGGGCTGTCGTGGACTGGGAGGGGCTGGAGTGGTCTGCCCACGGTGGACAGGGAGTTCGCCAGGGAAGAACACAGGCGGCGACGGCGTTCAGCAGCTCGGGGTGAAATGCGAATGCAAGAGAGAGCAAAATGGAGGGAGGGGAAGCTACTGAAGGTCTTGGACCAGAAAAGAAGGGGGGGGGTATGCACGGGCGCTAGCCACGACGGCGGCGAGGTGGCGGCCTGGCAGTGCTCGGGCAGAGGCGGGGCGGAGTGGCGCGCGCGGGAGAAGGCCACAGAAGTGGAGCTAGGGTGGCGGCCGGCCTGGGGGCGACGCGTGGGAGCTGCCAGAGGCAGGAGGTGGCGCCGGCAGGGCTGCAGCGGCGGTGACCGGCGGCGGCCTGCTGCGCGGCAGAGGGGGAGCAGAGGAAGAAGAAAGGGGGGGGGGGGTGCTAGGGGCTGATGTGAAGTTTCAAAAACTCCAGGGACCTTGATGTAAAACCAGATTTTCTCACTGTTTTATATCCCAAATGAGAAAATGGTCAAAACAAGAATTGTAGAACTTTTCAAAACCTACAACTTTTATTTAGGGTTCAAATTCAAAAACTCAAAGGATAGAGTTTTATTTTAAAACCTTGGACTTAATTCAAACTTTATAAAGTTTTTGTCCTTATTAGGGTAAATTTCATGTATTTTTGGACTTAATTGCAAATTTTATGTACTGCAATGATGACTATTATTCTTACACTTTAACCCCTAGTAGAATTTTAAAGTTACCTTTGTAATTCAAATATTTTGCATAAAAGGACTCATATTTTTGAAAAATTACACATAAGTCCTTATTTCCACACATTCACTCAATGTCACTCAATTCAATACCTATATCACACATTCTTTCCTAATGTGTTAAAATTTTGACACCTAGGGTGTCACAACCTTCCCCCCTAAAAAGAATCTTGTCCCGAAATTACAAGAATGGTAGATTTGGAAAGTAGATACCTAAGGAATTTTAAGAAAACCGGGGAAGTTCTTCCGAAGATAATCTTCAGTTTCCCAGGTGGCTTCTTCTACAGTATGGTGGTTGTCAGACCCGGGGCCACAGGACTATGTACATAATATAGTTTAAACAGGTTTAAGAGATTAAGTCCGTCTTATCTCTTATTCATCTCATTTATCTCTTATTTATCCCGTTTAAATAGGAGATAAAGCTAACCGATACAGAAGGAATCTACTCGAGATGTGTTCTGATACGATTCCTTGGCTAGTGTTGGTTAGGATTTTTGTAACCCTGACCTCCCGGATATATAAGGGGGGACAGGGACCCTCTCAAAACAAGGTCATCAAGATTATTCTACACCCAAGGCAATACAAACCACCACATAGGATGTAGGATATTACGCACCTCGCGGCCTGAACCTGTCTAAGTTTTGTGTTCCTTGCACCTTCGAGTTCCAGATCTCGGTGTCTCCTCACCTAAAACTTACCACCTTGGGTATACCCTTCGGTGGGCAGCCGGTAAAATACCGACAGCTGGCGCCAGATAGGGGGACGCGTCGAAGATCCACCGGCGAACTCGATGGCATCTTTCCAATTCACCAGGTCAGTACCTTCTCAGGGTATAACTTTCATTTTTGGCTTGTGGGTCTGCGTTGCAGATGGCGAGGGCGATTTCCATCATTTCCTCGTTGACATGAAGTCAAAAACCCCCGCTACATTTTCTCAAAGCGACCTCGACAAGTTCGTTGATGATCTCGACAATTTGTTGATTCGTCGGTCCGCGATGAGGATCGAGGAGGAGTCTGTTTCCAGCACGACTTCATCCGGCGCCGCAATAACTTTCCTTGGGTTAGACTTGTTCCAATCTGAGGATTCGCGTAGCCGATCACGACTCAGCCAACGCGATTTGGCCATTGATCTTCAGGAGGCCAACAGCTCCGAGTTCCTCTCCATATTGGAGGAGGACTTGGATTCTCTACTCCAAAAGCCTGAAGCCACCGTATGTCAGGGGGCTTCGGGTTGTTTTGGTGCCAACAGTTTGATGATCACCTCCACTCCGGAGGGGCGCTTCGTGCATTGGAAGGGCATGAGCCTTTCTGATCTACTCGAAGCTGATGATCAACTTGTGGCATGCCTCGAACCTTTGCCTTTCCAGGAAGGCAGACTATTGGCCACCGTGGCAGAGGGGTCGACTGAACTAGTCGACACAAGCTCCGATGAGCTTGTCTCTCGCCAGGTGCTAATGGCGGAAGAAGGCGAGGGCGATGGCGATTTCCCCATCGCCGAATTTGATGATGTATCTGAAGATGAGGTCACAGCCAACACCGGCGCCGAAAATGACGCCGATCGTGAGGCACGGAGGGCTAGGAACAGAGCCCGCACAATCCGGCGGAGGAGGGTCAACGAGTGTACATGATCTATGCAGCGCGAGCTTGACCCTGAATTCACCGCCGTAAGCGAACGGGGCTTCAGGACTCCGATGGCCAACATCGCCAGGGTTACGGCCATATTCAAGTGCAGTAACGATCTGAATGTGCGTCAAGCACTTCTTTACGTGCAGAGGGCCTGGATCCAGCTGGATCAGCACAACCCGGCGTCTACCGTCAGGGAGGAGCGCGTGGGCAAGAGCCGGAGCCAGGCTCACAACCGAGCCGGCGGCCGTCCTCGACCTTAGCCCAGCCACAACAACGACAACGGTCGCGGGAGCCAGGCCCCTGGCGGGAGGCAGCAGCCACCTCCAGGGGATAACCCGCGACAGGCCAATCATCGGCCTCCTCCAGAAGATCTGCATCAGCACATCAATGAAGGTCGCGATGCGCGGTCTGTGATCGACTCTAGGTGCAAGGTTCGCGAAGAAGTCAAGACTGAAGGTACTACTGCAGCGACCGTTTCCCAGCTTTCTCCGCACGGTTCAGCAGCTACAAGTATCCTGAGGGTTTCAAGCTAATCGGCATCACCAAGTACGACGGTAAGCAAGCTCCTCAGCAATAGCTACATTGCTACTCCACGGCGATTGAAGTCGCGGGGGGCTCCAACATCACCAAGGTCGTCTACTTCCCGATGGCTTTGGACCCTGCGCCGCTCATGTGGCTGGAGAGCCTCAGCAACAACTCGATCAACTCTTGGGAGCGGCTCAAGAAGGTCTTCATCGACAACTTCCAGGGGGCGATTGCTCGCGCAGGTACTCATCACGATCTTGCTCAGTGTAAACAGGAACGTAACAAGCTCCTGCGGTCCTACACACGTCGCTTCTTCGACGTCCGTGCTACCATCGCGAACATCTCGAAGGACGACATTATCGACTGCTTCTACAATGGCATCACCAACCTAGGCATCTACAGAGACTTCGGGCGGAACAGGCTGAAAAACGTTGCAGGCCTTCGTAATATGATGCACGACTACTCCGAACAGGAGGAGAAGATGCGGGAGCGGTTCCCGCGGCGCCAAGATAGCAATCTGAGGCGTCCAAGCTATGGCAGAACCGCCTGAATTATTCCGGCTCAAGGGCACTAGTCATCGCTATACAGCCGATACTAACTCAACGCACTTCAAACGGAACAACCCATTGGTCTGTCGGGTCTCCGCCCGATACAACCACGGTTCAACAGGATCGAAGCAGGTTTACCTCGCACGCAGGCGAGTTTACAATCACATAACAGCTCACCAACTTTTAATTTACAGAAGCTTAAACATTATTACAAACCATCTCAAACTTAAGGTAAACTTATACAAACATTATTTTAAATGACAAGCTAAACAGCTTGTCCAGGTTCACAGCGGAAGAAAAATAAACACGCGACTACGCACGTCGCGAAGGTTGACACCACGCTCAGCCCAAAGCTTGGTGTCACTCCGGAGGGTAACTGCCAGCCGGGGACGGATCCCACTCCACGGACCAGCCAAACGGAACAGAAGTTGGCCATGCGGAACCATCCATGGGGTTTTCAAAGGTCATACCTGAAAAGGGACTAGCAAGACTGAGTATACTAATACTCAGCAAGACTTAACCGGGTCATGGTATAAAGCTAGACTCATGCTAGCTTGTAATGGTTCTGAGTTTAATTTCAGCTGAAAAGCAACAAAGAGTATGATCTACTTTTATGTTTTAGCTTTCAGATTCTAGTCTCATTAACCATTCTAGGTAAGCACCTATTCTAGACAAACATGGTAGAGATTAACATCCATCCAGATTATTCCATAAGGGTTACTGCTCTTACTCTATGTGGCAAAAGGAATAAGCAGTCTCAATCTCCGCGAGAAATGGATGATTCTGAATCGAATTTCCAAACCTTGCAAGGCAAACCTAACTCACACGATTGGAACATCCAACGATAGTTCCGAAGCAACCGTTTGCCTTTCATTCCGACTCGTGGAACAGGGCCACCACAAGCGACTGTAGGACCGTACGCACACCAAGTGTGCAGGATATACGTCTGTAGTGCGACTACATGACCGTACTCCTGTCCGCTGCGTGGAACATACTCCCGCACGTCAGTGTGTGAGAAAAACCAAATTACGAGTGGTGGGAGGTATGTCCACTCCTTGGGCCGATTGGTTATTAGGCTTACCGCTTTACCATATTTCGCGGTATGTGGCTAGTACTTTCAAACGCTTAGCCACCACTACCACACACTGTGACCTTATCAACTTTTATCAACACAGACAGGGTAAACTTCCGAGTCATGATACTGTGCATGACCCCATCCATGATCCTTATAGTGACTGCAGAATAGTAAACATTCAACTCCTATATCGCGCGAGTGACAGGAAATCACCCGACTTCTACCGGTCCTATTAGCAGAGCATCTATACGATAAGGACTCAGGCACAATACATAGGTTCCTAGGATTCAATGCATCTAGGGTTCCATTTCACCTCCTAGACTTAATGCAAGATATAATATATAAGTATAAGATTGCATAGTGTAGTAATTTGGAATACTAGGTTATACACCGGGGCTTGCCTTCTTGAGTTGGGCTAGGGTCAGTGGTGTCAGAGACTTCCGAATTCTAGTTCGGGGCTTCAGTTAATATCTCAGCGACGCTCGCAGGATCTTCAGAAAATCCAAGCTCGGGTTCCTGAACCAGCTCGTAGATTCCGTCGTTGAGTGTTGCTGACTCTACATGATATGCAATGATTTAAGGGAGATGGTTCTTGAGTTAAGGATTTTACTTCACAATAAAGTTGCAATCTAATAAATTAATAAACATAAACTCATGAAACAAGGGGGGTTTGGATCCAAAGCTACTATTTACACTTAATTTATGGTTATCTTAATGGAATTACTTTGAAGTAATTTGACAAGTTTGATTTTTATTTTAAAAACCATAAAGGTTCTGACCTTGAATTTTTGTGGATAAGCTTATTTTTAACAAATAAGCTTATTGTGAATTTTTCATAATTTTTATGAAACAGAAACTAAAGCATTTGATTTTGAATTTAAATTTTAAGTTTAAATTCAAATCCTGAGTAAACAAAACTATAAATTCTTGAAAATTTAATTATGAACTAATTATCAACAAAATAGGTTATGGTAAAAAGATCTAAATAGAAAAGCCTCAGGAACATGCTTAAATAAATTTAAACCACTTCCAATTTGATTTGCAAAAGTTTAAAAGAACTTAAACAACAAAGCAGTGCTAAGCATGAAATTTTTACAGAAGCTTACTGTCACTCGTGCGATATAGGAATTGCAATGTTTTTACATTCTTGTAATCACTATAAGGATGACGGACGGGATTTATGTGATGTATCATGATGGAGATGATACCCCGTCTGTGTTGGTGAGTTTGGTTAAGGTCACAGTGTGTGGTAGTGGTGGTTAAGCGTTTGAAAGTACTAGCCATATGCCGCGAAATATGGTAAGCGGTAAGCCTAGTAACCAATCGGCCCGAGGAGTGGACATACCTCCCACCACTCGTATTTGGTTTTTCCTATTACTCGTTTCGACGTGTGGGAATACGTGTTGCAGGGCAACCAGGAGTACGGTCGTGTAGTCGCACTACAGACGTACGTCCTGCACATTGGATGTGCGTATGGTCCTGCAGTCGCTTGTGGTGGATCTGATCCATGAGTCGGAATGAAAGGCAAACGGTTGCTTCGGACCAATCGTTGGATGTTCCAAGCGTGTGAGTTAGGTTTACCCTTGCAAGGTTGAAATTTGATTCAGGAATCGTCCGTTTCTCGCGGAGATTGAGACTGCTTGATCCCTTTGCCACATAGAGTAACAAGAGCAACTTTACGGTTATCAAAGATGATGTTTGGCTAAAGATTCTACCATGCTTGAATAGCTATAGGTGCTTATCTAGAATGGATAATCACATAGAACTTGAAAGCTAAAAGTTGAAATTAAGGATCTACTCTTTGTTGCTTTTCAGCTGAAAACTTTACCCATAACCAGAAAAGCCTTCATAAGTCTAGTTACATGGCTAAGTATACCATGAACGGGTAAGCCTTGCTGAGTATTAAAATACTCAGTCTTGCAATGTAACTTTTGTTCCAGGTAATCCCCTAAGGACTCTGCTCTACCTGTACCATGGCCTTATGCTCTGCCCGATGGTTGGTCCGTGGAATGGGACCCGTCCCCGGCCAACACTGATCATACCGAGTGATGTCATGCCAGGGCTCAGCATGATGTCTGTATTGGCGATGTGTACAGTGATCGTGTTTTAAACCCCGCTGCCATGACTTGAAACCTTAAACTGTTTTGTAATAATTTCCAACAGTTGGGAACTTATGTTACTTTTGGACACTCATGTGATATAAATGCCTGTGATGTAAAATATGTTGGCGATCGTATCTCTGGACTCGCCTTCGTGCGAGGTACCTTGTTTGATCCTGCATTCGGTGGTTTATCGGGACATTACCCGACAGGCCAAGGGATTATACCATTTGAGGTACATGGAGCCCTCCAGAGTGGACTCTTGTATCTGAGCTGGTGTAATTCAGGTTGGTTCTGCCACAGTTTTGAGCGCGGTTTGCACTAGAAGATTGTGGGTGGTATGGGGAATCCATCTAGAGGCTTGGGAGGAGGTGGAAGTGACCAGAGACGGCGGCCGGCGGCGAGGGGCGGCTTGGAAATGACGATGAGCCATCTACTAGCACAGGAAGGCGGGGGAGAGGGAGAGAAGTGGCGGGCGAGCATCCTCACCGCAATGCGAAGCTTCTGGAGTGCTTGCTTGACGGCGGGGAGCGGCGGAACGGCGCCGCGGTGAGCGGCCGAAGCACGCCGGCAATGGCGGCAGCAGAAGGGCTCGGGTGCTTAGGGTTTCTCATGCGGGAGATGGTTGCGGCTTGGGGGAAAGCTAGGGCATGGGGCGCTTTAAATAGGGTGGCCGACACCTAGGCGTGCGGGGCCGGGAGTCGGACTCGGGCTCGAGTCCGAGCCGGTCGCGGGGAAAGGGACGGTCCCGACAGGTGGGACCCACCCGTCAGCGAGCGAAATGGGAAAGGGAGGAGGAAACATGCCGCGCGGGGAAGGTGGGCTGGGGGAGAGTTGCTGGGCCGCATGGAGAAGGAAAGAGAGGAAAAGTAGCCCGCGGGCTGGGCTGCGTAGGGAGAGAGAGAGGAAGTGAGCCGGGCCAACTGGGCTGTGCGGGAGGGCGAGGAAAGGCCGGCTTGGGCTAGGCTGCAAGAGAGAAAAAGAAAAAGTGAGAGTGGGCCGGGCCCAATTAGAAAAAGAGAGAAAAATAATTGCACTCATGGATCCTGGGTCTTTCTTCTTCTCCGGGAGAGGATCGATTATAGCTGTGCTACACTCCTCCATAAGTTGCACAACCTCAGTGGTTGGCAGGGTCTTCTTGTTTCCAAGGAATCCTTGATATACTTGGCATACGTGGGAACCTACATAGCATCAAGAAGCGGTATGTTGACATAGAGCTTCTTAATTACCTCGACGAACTTGCCGAATTGCTCGTCGGACACTTTCCTCCTTCTCCGTTCTGGAAACGGGCATTGTCTAAATATGATGAACCTGAGGTTAAGAGTGAACTTACCTGATGGGTAAGCCGACGAGCACGAGCGCTAGTAATAGGACCAAGAGGTGTTGGCGAAATAGATACTGGTGTAGGTGTGGTTGTATCGTTGGTGGCAATGTCCTCATCATCCTCCCCTTCTTGCATTTGAGTTATCCTAGACTCAAGCTCATCGTCCTCTACCAAATATGGCTTCAAATCTGCAATGTTAAATGTGGGACTGACCCCAAAATCTACAGGTAGGTCTAGCTTATATGCATTATCATTAATTTGCTCTAGCACTTTAAATGGTCCATCAGCCTGAGGCATCAATTTAGACTTTCTCAAAGTAGGAAACCTATCATTTCTCAAGTGCAACCAAACCAATTCACCAGATTCACATATCAATTGCTTTCTACCTTTATCACTAGCAAGCTTATACTTAGAATTCATGCGCTGTATGCTTTCTTTAGTTGTTTTATGCAGTTTTAACATCAGTTTAGCATGTTGCTTAGCATGACAGTTTAATTTTTCAGAATTGGGCAAAGGCATTAAATCAATAGGAGCACGAGGTATCAAGCCATAAACAATCTCAAAGCGGCACATCTTTGTAGTAGAATGCATGGAACGGTTATAAGCAAACTCAACATGAGGCAAACATTCTTCCCACAACTTAATATTCTTCTTTAAAATAGCCCTTAACATTGTAGACAACGTTCGATTAACAACTTCAGTTTGACCATCAGTTTGGGGATGACAAGTGGTAGAAAATAGAAGCTTAGTTCCTAATTGTACCCATAAAGTTCTCTAAAAGTGGCTAAGAAATTTGGCATCGCGATCAGAAACAATTATGTTTGGTATACCATGCAAACGAATAATTTCTCGAAAGAACAAATCAGCAACATGTGTAGCATCATCAGTTTTATAACATGGTATAAAGTGTGCCATCTTAGAAAATCTATCCACAACCACAAAAACGCTATCACGTCCCTTCCTAGTTCTAGGCAATCCCAATATGAAATCCATAGAAATATGCTTCCAAGGAGCACTAGGAACTGGTAAAGGCATATACAAACCATGTGGATTTAATCGTGACTTAGCTTTTTGACATGTAGTGCAGCGTGCAAAAAATTGCTCCACATCTCTTCTCATTTTTTGCCAAAAGAAATGACCAGCAAGTACATCCTTTGTCTTCTTTGCTCCAAAATGCCCCATCAAGCCACCTCCATGCGCTTCCTGCAACAACAACAAACGAACGAAGCTAGTTGGAATGCATAGCTTGTTAGCTCGAAACACAAACCCATCATTGATGATGAATTTGTTCCATACTTTTCCATCCTTACAATGCAGCAAGACATCCTTAGAATCAGCATCATTCACATATTGTATTTTATTTGTGTCCAAACCAAAAATCTTGGAATCAAGTTGTGTCAATAAAGTATATCGCCTAGACAAAGCATCAGCAATGACGTTCTCTTTCCCTTTCTTGTGTTCGATGACATAAATAAAAGATTCAATAAATTCAACCCACTTAGCATGTCTACGGTTCAGTTTTCCTTGACTACATATATGTTTCAAAGATTCATAATCAGAATGTATAACAAACACTTTGGGCCACAAATAATGCTACCATGTTTCTAATGTGCGCACAAGAGCATACAATTCCTTGTCATAAGTAGAATAATTCAGAATAGGTCCGCTCAATTTCTCACTAAAATATGCAACAGATTTACCATCTTATACAAAACACCACCCAAACCAATCCCACTAGCATCACATTCAAGCTCAAAGGTCTTATTAAAATCAGGAAGTTGGAGGAGAGGTGCATGTGTCAACTTATCTTTCAACATGGTGAACGTATTCTCTTGTGTGGTGCCCCAAGAAAAGGGCACCCCCTTCTTCGTAAGCGCATTCAAGGGTGCAGCAATGGTGCTGAAATCCTTCACAAAGTGACGATACAACCCAACAAGTCCTAGAAAACTCTGCACCTGTGTGATGGTCTTTGGTACAGGCCATCCTTGAATAGCTTCCACCTTGGCTTGATCAACTTCAATTCCCTATGGAGTAACGACATAGCCAAGAAAAGATACTCGATCTGTGCGAAATGCACACTTCTCAAGGTTACCAAATAAACATGCATCACGTAAAACATTAAAAATAGCATGTAAATGATCAAGATGTGCCTCCATGGATTTGATGTAAATCAATATATCATCAAAGTAGACAACAACAAATTTTCCAATGAAAGCATGCAGAACCTCATTCATTAATCGCATGAAGGTACTAGATGCATTAGTTAACCTAAAAGGCATACCTAGCCACTCATATAACCCAAACTTAGTTTTGAAAGCAGTTTTCCATTCATCTCCCAATTTCATACGAATCTGGTGGTACCCACTATGCAAATCAACTTTACTAAACACAACAGCACCACTCGATTCATCAAGCATATCATCCAAACGTGGAATAGGATGTCGATATCGAATTGTGATATTATTAATAGCTCTACAATCAACACACATATGCCATGTTCCATCTTTCTTGGGCACTAAAATAACCAGAACAGCACAAGGACTAAGGGACTCACGTACATAACCTTTGTCGAGTAGTTCTTGCACTTGTCGCTGAATCTCTTTCGTTTCTTCCGGATTGGTCCTGTATGGCGCACGGTTGGGAAACGATGCACCTAGAATTAGATCAATTTGGTGCTCAATCCCTCGTATTGGTGGCAGCCCCGCTGGTATTTCAGTTGGAAACACATCAGAATACTCCTGCAAAACGTTAGCGACAGCAGGGGCAAGGAGTGCTGCATATCGTGAATGGAAATCAAAGCATCTTTGGACACCAAAGCATAGGCAACAGAAGTGGTAGCAATCAATTCATTAATATCAGATTTAGTAGCAAGCAAGCAAGTTCCTTTCGATTGTGTCCCGTCTTTCTTATTAGCAATCAACTTGACAATGTTATTGTTCTCACTTTTAGCTTTGGCAGCTCTAGCATTATCATCACGCACAATAGCTTCAGGAGACATAGGAAGCAACACAATTTTCTTATCATGGTGCAAGAACAAAAACTTATTTGATCTACCATGATGCACACAATCCGTATCAAATTGCCAAGGTCTACCGAGCAGAATATGACAAGCTTGCATAGGTACAACATCGCACTCAACAACATCATGATATGATCCGATTGCAAAATTAATACGCACCAGCCTCATTACCTCAGCCTTACCGCTGTTGTTTAGCCATTGAATGTGATACGGATGTGGGTGTGGTTTGGTGCTGAGTGCAAGCTTCTCCACCATATCGCTGCTAGCCAAATTGTTGCAGCTACCTCCATCAATAATCATACGACAGGAAAGCTCTTTAATGACACACTTGGTTTGGAACAGGGCGTGTCGCTGATTTTGCTCTGCCTTCTCCATTTATGCACTAAGCACACGCTGCACAATGAGACTCTCGTAGTGTTCGGCGTCACCTGCATCAATATGCTCTTCTGGTGTTCCCTCGTTACCTGCATGGTCAACAGCAAACAAAGCAAGCGTATCTTCATTAAAATCACTAGCGGAGGAATACGCACCATCATCTTTGACCACCAAAACACGCTTGTTAGGACAGTCACGCTGCATGTGCCCAAAGCCCTTGCAACGATGACACTGGACATCTCTCGTTCGACCCGTGGATGCAACCGAGGAAGCACTAGCAGCTGGCTTCTGGACAGTCTTGGTTGCTGAAGTTGTGGGAGGAGTACGTGGCTTGTCGCTGGATGGAGAAGGTGCTGCTGCACGACTTGGTGAAGGACTTGGTACAGGTGCACGTCCGCCCATAGAAATATTCGTGCGTGGCTGCCATGATGTAGATTTATCTGCAGAAACATTAGCCCTAGTACTAGCACGTCGTCCCTGCACCTCCCTTTCAGCTTTACAAGCAAGATGAAACAAATGGGTTACGTTAGTATAATCTTTATAAGCAAGAATGTCCTGAATTTCTTGATTTAACCCTCCTAAAAATCTAGCCATAGCAGGTTCCTCACCCTCCACTAAATTACAACGTAGCATACCCATTTGCAATTCCTGATAATATTTTTCTACACTTTTAGTGCCCTGTCTCAATTGTTGTAACTTATGTAATAGATCACGTGCATAGTAAGAAGGAACAAATCTAGCCCGCATGACCCGTTTCAAAGCATCCCAAGTTTGTGGCATGTCATCAGTATTTTTCTTGCCATGTTCTATCCACCAAAAAGAAGCAAAATCAGTGAACTTACTAGTAGTGGCCCTAACACGTGCATTCTCAGGAAAATCATGGCATGCAAACTTTTGATCAACAGCAATTTCCCAAGTAATGTATGCATCAGGGTCATATGTACCATCAAAAGGAGGTATCTTAAATTTAATCTTGCTGAAACCATCATCATTGTTGTGTACCTCACGTCGGCGAAAACCACCCATACCTCTACAATTAGTGCGTAGCCGTCGGCAATGACGAGCGTCTCGTTCATCTTGTTCAGTATCAGCAATATATTCATCCTCCCAATCATCATGCTGTTCGTTGGTCTTCACATGGAGCTCATCAAAAAGCCGCAAAAGAGCAGCAAGACTCTTGTCAATATTGCCGACCGCAGTCTCCAGGCCCATAAGCTTGGTGTTGGTGGCAATCTGCGTGGCCTCCAATCGTCCAATCTTGTCATTCGTCACCTGCATATCATTATCAAGTCTCTCTATGTGCTACTGCACTTGCCTTTCAAAATGTTATATGATGCCCCTGGTACGTGGAGACTGCCGCAAGCTAGGATCCTCCTCCTCAGAGCCTGCCATGGTGAGAAAAACAAGGACAACAAGAAAACAAGTGAAGTAGTAAAATCCCTATAGCTAATAGGGTGTAGCTACTGCAAGGCACTCACTCTCAACCTCTTGCATAATCTCTTACCAATTCTTACCTTGCTACCAGGAGGGGACAGCAACCAACAAATCCGCAACCGTGGAGTGAAGTGTATCCGTGCTGTAGCAACAAGACCTGTATAGCTGTAGTCAAATATGTGGAGCTGTAGGTGGACTGGAACAAGGAAGTACTAGCACCATGTTAGTCATAAAAGCAAGCTGAATAATCATTCAACGGTGGTACTATGCTGGTTCTAGCCTAGACCGTGCTAGAGACGCGAGCCTGGACATAAAGGAAGTCACAAAGCACCACCATGAACAGAAGGGAAAAACAAACGCAATGAATTAGCCCCTTGCTTTTCTTTTCTTTTTTTTGCTTTTCGTTTTTCTTTTTTGTTTTTTTTCAGGGGAACCTCAAAAACAGATTCTATGAATAAAGGAAGACAAGTGAGCAAGTCACCACACACGCTTTTGCCAGAAAGAGTAGGGGTATACAGGTAATTAAAAGATACTCTCTCGCTCTTTCTCTCTCTGGAGTAAGCCAAACACCTAAATATATATATGAAGTGTTATTGCCTCTATTGCACAGTTCGGACTCAGATTCAACTAGCACTGATTCCAACTTGGACTTGATAACAAAGAGGCACTCAGATTCGGCAATCGAGAGATGAAAAGGCTACCCGAATTCAAGTCAGCCTCGGCCAACACGCGCTTAACCGATTCCAAGTCGAACTTGACAACCAAACTGTATTTTGATTCGGCCAAAATAGTGATTAAAAAGGTAGCGTACGTGACCAAACGTGATAAGAACTCGAAACTTTAAAGGACTACAACTAAGACCATCATCTCGACACAACCAATGCAACCGAAAACTCAACAAGCCCTAACTAAGCAGTACTAGTAAAGGCTCAAAAGGGTCTATAGGATTGCGTTGGTGGGGGGGGGGCAGAATTTCTACTATTTTTGGCTTTTTCTGGACTGTAGGAAAATAAAAATAGCGAAGGATTGGAAGTCTCTCACCGAACAACTTTGCTCTGATTAACAACTAATGTGAACCCGCTAGGGTTTGTTCCTGATCTTTCAATGAGAGGCGAGGGATAACTCGACTGACGGAGGAGACGACGTTCACGGCCCGACTACAGCCTTCCAAAGGATGCTGCGCCTTAGCAACCGATACACCACCTCCTATGGTTGCCGCGATCTTGTGGAGCATGACACCCGGCCACTAGGGCACTCGTCTTGCAAGCAATCGAAGAACTAGTAAGAACAAGTAGAACAAGTACTAAAAATACGAGATGTAATTGAAGGTCTCAAACTGACTCTCAAATATGGTGCGGTTCCGAAAACAAGTAGATGGGCGGCTGGATCAGCACGCGCGCCTACAAGAAAGTAGCAAAAGCTAAACTTGCATCTAACAAAACCCGAGTGTTCTTGGCGGCGGCTAAAGGTTATAACGAAGTAGGAGAACAACCACAAGGGTGCTGGGGTTGTGTTCTAACCCTAGGACGCGTTTGAATTGGACTCAACTTGATACACAGCCCATTGGGCCAAAATAGGGTGACGCAGCACCGTGGCTGAAAAGGACTCTATAGTAAATCGACGATTGCGGTTGACTCCGAACAGATATGGAGCTGATTCTGGATCCCTTGGAAAGTATATTTGATAAGCTTTCCAAGAAGTACTTGAATGACCAAAACGGAGTCCGGATGAAATTGTGGCGGCCGTCACAAGTCGTGTCTGTCCTGCAGTCCGAATCCAGCCTGCGCGATACCTCTTCCCTTTTGATCCAATCCATTGTTCCTGAGTAAAACAAGAGTGCACATGTCTCCATTGTCTAAATATGATGAACTTGAGCTTAGGAGTGAACTTACTTGATGGGTAAGCCGACAAGCACGAGCGCGAGTAATAGGACCAAGTGGCGTTGGCGAAGTAGATACTGGTGTAGGTGTGGATGTATCGTTGGTAGCGATGTCCTCATCAGGTCAACCCTAGGAAATTTTGCACTTTAGCCCCCCGAGTTCTATCGAAATCAACCCGCAGTCCACGGTAATTCAAAACTATTCATGATTAGATCCTTTTTCTTCTGTTTAAGCCCCTGTCCTTTTCCAAAATATACCCCGCCGTCCCTAGCCCCTCTGTTTTTCAATCTAAACCCTAGGTCTAAGGTTTAATTATATTCCAGCCCCCAGTTTCTTTGCCCAGAGCCCTTCTAGTTTCAAAATCTTCTACTAATAAGCCCCTAGAATCATGTTTTAGCCATAACTTCTTCGTTTTAACTCCATTTTCATCGATTCTCGTGCTCACGCGACCCTTGCAACATATACAGTAGCTTTATAATGATGTTTTGCTCTGTTTATATTGTTTGGTGTACTATTTCTTATTTATTGTATTTGTTTATTTGTATGTACTTGTGTGTTACGACAGACGGTGCGCAGTTCGAGGGTCCATAAGAGCAAAGCTTTGAAGACATTTTCGAGCAGCAGCAATTCTTTGACGAAGGCAAGTGGTCCTTGATCATACTCCAGTCCCAATAACTTTATAAATCAACACATTTACTTTATATGCATGCATATGCTAGAATATGATGGATCCCAAACTAAGGATGTGCCTAGTTTCTTTTGAACTTCCTTGATTAAGCCTGCGTTGTTATATTTCTGTTGTAGCTACGCTAGTTGCTTTTACTAGACTTTGGTTGGATAACCTGAAATCATGCTACACTGGTTTACTCATGTTCTGAAATACTTTTATGGTGATAATTAAGATCATTGCATTAATTGGAACATGGAGAACCACCTAGGAAAATAGTGCAACCACAATACTACATGGCTTTGGTCTTGGCTAATTAATTAGAAACTTTAGCTTATGATAATCTTATCGAAAGGGCAAGAGGGGTTGCATCGTCGGGGTATAGCTCGGTCCTCTTGAGGGTGTGATATTGTTTGGTGTTTAAGGCGTCTGCCTCATTAGGGGGAGTTATAACCCATTTGACTTGAAACCTTATCGGATTGTCATAAGTTAGGGAATCTTTGTAAAGGCCTCGTAGTGAATCCCTGCCACTCACCTTGGAAGCGTTTAAGGGCTTTGCAAACCCAGACATCAAGGGAAACACGAATTGTGGGTAAAGTGTACAACCTCTGCAGAGTGAAAACTGATATATCAGTCGTGCTCACGGTTAAGAGCAGCTTGGACCCTCATATGATAATTGAACTTAAAGATGATCTAAATTGATGTCTTTAGTTATTTGTTGTTATCCTATATCTTTTATCTATTTAAGGGTTGGTATATACTTATACTTAGTTAATGGTTGCTAAATAAAATTTGATCAACTAAAAATGCTTATCGCGGTCAAACCATGTCAGCTTTTCCATTATTTTGGCCTTGCATGTCATATAATTTACTCCACTTACTGAGTACCAACCATAAGTGTACTCGCGCTTGCTTTATTAAAACCAATGCTGCTCAGAACAAGATAATTGTCTGGAGTTCCCTGAAGATCTTGAAGAGTTCTAGGCGTATGTCTCCCAGTCATCTGCCTGTGAAGTTGAAGTCCGCTGCTAGATTATAAATGTTTATTATTTTGCTTAAGATTAAGACTTTCGGTCGTATAATAAAGTAATATGATACTCTCTTTCGTTATGACATTGTTTCGGGTATACACTTGTATTGTCTATCATATGTGTGGAACTTGATCCTAGCACACATATGAGATGCATTCGGTTCCCTTTCTAAAACCGGGTGTGACATTCAGCTAAAATCAGGCCCCTCCGACTACATTTTGTCTCTACTTGCTGGGCTGAGGCTTAAGGCAGAAGAGGTAGCGGAAGAGAGCAAAGTGGGGCTTGATGCCTAGAAAAGCTGCGCAAAGATGGAAATATATCGCAATATGCGCGATGGAATTAGAGTTAAGATGGTGGAGTTGAAGACCATAATTGTAAAGAAGACCACGAAAGAAATTAGAGGTGGGGAGGGCCAATCCCCTTTCAACAAAATGTTGGAATAAAATAACTTCATCTACATTCTCGCGAGGATAAGGCTCACGGAGTGAAGGCACCACTGAACAAGATGCTGTTCTTGAAGAAGACCTTCTTTCACAAGATGCGAGAGGTCATTTCTAGAGCACTTACTATAACTCCATTCGCTTTCCATAGGCTTGGCTTTTTCCTTCTTCTTGCGCTTCTCTCCCTTGCCGGTGGCCTTTATTCTATCCATCCTTGTAGTCACGAGCTTCTTCACTCGCATGCGCTCGGGGGCTGTGGAAGAGGGAACACGGAGGTGAATGAAAGCATTGATGACTAGTTTGCTAGCGAAGTGAGGAGGAAGAGACGCAACCCTAGATCTAGAAAGGGTGGTGCACTGGAGCAGAAGAAGACGAAGGGCTTTAACCGGTGAAAAGGCAAGTGAAAGAGTGGGTTAACCCTAAGCAACCGCGCGGTTAAATAACCAGCACGGGCTAGTTCCACTATGCAGAAGCTGAGGAGTTTTTCTCGGGATAAGATTTATGTTGAGCGGTAATTTAGGGTTTGTTTGGGGAAGTTATTTGTTTAACCCTTTTTTAGAGATTTTATCCCAAAACAGGGGTTTTCAAATTTCTAAACAATTACTCTAATTTAACCATCAATTCAATTTCTTAAAAAGAAATTCTACAACGCATGCCATATTCATTTGGATCCTTTTTACAAATCTTGAGATTTAGATTCAAGGCTCGGGGGCTGAGGGATACGTGTCATCAATGACTTATTTTTTAAAAATATTTGGAAGTTAAGAAAAGAAGATTCAAGACTAATTTGACCCTCAGCCTGATTCTTTGATTCAACCTAAGGCTCAAGGGCTACTCCATATGGAGTGCGATTTTCATCGCACCCCATATAAAAGAAGACTTAAAACTACTCGGGGCATGAGCACCTCACAGCCTCAGTCAAGGAAGTACTCGGAGGATGCCTTCAAGATGGAGTTTCAGAAGAAACTGAACACGACTTCAGAAATCCTCGTAAGCCTGCAATACACGGCTACGAAGAGCTCGGGGGCTTGTCAGACCCGGGGCCATGGGACTGCGCACATGGTATAGAATATTCTAGAATAAGGGATGGGGCATATCTCTACCTTGTATCTGTTGTAATACTCGGATACGAGTAGGACTAGTCGGTACAGAAGGAAACTACCTGAGTAGTACTCAGGTAGGACTCCTAAGCTAGTATCAATCTAGAATTCCATGTAACCCTGTCCCCCTAGAGTATATAAGGGTGGGCAGGTGAAGCGTCCCCCCCATCAGGGAAGACTTAAAAGTGTTACTTTATCAGTCCCAGGAGGCTGATAACACTTTTATTACATCAGATGGTTCATCACCGTACAACTCTCCGCGGTAATGGGCAGTGAAGCGCCACTATCGCGAGGATTACAACAAAAACCCATACTACTACACTAGCTACGAAAAGGGAATCATCAGAGTCTTGCGCCATGCGGAGCTCCAACGGTGACCTCACCCACAGGCAAGACTGGGTGCAGGACGGAACCCTACTCGACGTCTTCGGGGATGTAGTCGGGATCTTCCACTGTAAAAGTAAGAATGGGGTGAGTACGAACGTACTCAGCAAGTCCAATCACACCCACGGAGGGGGTATAACAGGATTAAATGCATAGGATAATCCAAGGATAAGGTTATGGTTCATTAGCGGAAAAACTCGGTTTCATGCAAAGGTTCGTTTAAAACATTTTCAAAACAAGTTTTCAAGTGCCAAGGAGTACGTGCCGTTGATCCACACAGGATCCAAGTTTTAAACCGATACCGGACTCTCCGTCCGCCGTAGCACAAGGCACAACTGCCAGACACTTTCCAAACAACTCACACCAGCCCAATCATTCCCAAGAGAAACACTAGTTATGTGACCACACCATAACTTGCCCAATACCGTGGGCACGGCTATTCGAATAGATTTTAACTCTGCAGAGGTGTGCAACTTTACCCACAGGTGGGGTACCACAGCACGAACACCTTAGTGCCGGTGCAGATCCCAACAAAGCCATTACCCACCTTAGCTAGACCTGACTAGCCACCACGGGATCCATCAAGGGGTCATTCGACCTATCTCCGAGGTTTAACCGGGGCATAAGTCACACAGAGCTTATCCCTTCTCCTTGATCACCTGTTGCTCTCAGCTCTCCTGATGGCTATCAGGCTAACTAGTGGGATTTATGCTAAGCCGTTGCCCATACAACGGTCAAGTGGTTTGCACGACAGGAAGCTAGGTGAGATGACACATCAACTCGGTCCTTAGGGGTGACAAGATGGATATCTCCCTTCCTTGCCCTACCACACAGGTACGAGCACGCCAACGGCAATTCACACAGAAATGCCATCCATCCCGTCTGACTCGTCTTTCAAAACCACATTTTATCCCTTCCCACACACACACGTTTTCTTTATAAAATCAGGTGGTCAAAGTAGGGTTATCTCAAACAAGGGTGGCTATCCTACCATGTTTTCAGCACGCAAAACCATGCAATTTTATAAAACAGGCCACTGGGTTGTGTTTATAAAAACTAGGACAAAAACATGCATCAAAGGGCGGAATTGAACTTGCCATCATCAAACCCTTGCGGGAGGTCCTGATCGAAGTACTGTCCCTCGGGTCCGGGGTCGCAGAACTGGTCCTCGGTTGCTTGGTCGCAGTCGGGAACTTCTTCGTTCACTCCGTGTCCTACGACGCAAACAAACAGACATACAATCAAGCGAAAGAACTAAAAGCTTTTATCGTTGGGCTTGAATCGGAAATAATTTAGTTACGGAGTTAGGGGTGATATCTTTGGGTGGTTTCTTAATGGCATGGCTAAAACTATACTAGAAAGGGCGTGGTAAAGTTTTGGGTCGATCGGAGATCGTTTCGCACATAAAATGACGAGGTAAAGAGGGGTTCAGGGGTTAAACAGGGGTCCAGGGGCTTGTTCGTAATTATCCGGAAAGAGTAAGGGTCTATTCGCGAATCCTAGAAATATCCAGGGTACGCTAATGGGGGTCGAGTACATCTGGGCTTATGTTATGGAGGGTTCGGTTTGAAATAATAAAAAGAGTGAGGTCTCTTTTAGCAAAAGAAGTGATTAAAGAGGGGGAGGGGTCCTTTTGGGGAATACAGGAAGAAGGGGGGGCTATGGGCAAAACGCCCTTCTCCTTCCTCTCCCCCGTGCAAAACAGAGGAGGGGGAGGCAGGGCGCCGGCGGCGGCCCGATCCGGCCAGCCAGGGCACGGCGGCGGTCCGGGGATGGGGGAAAAGAGAGAGGGGGCACGGGGATTCCATCCCCGGCCTCACCTTGGCTCAGGACGCAGCGAGGGGGCGGGACCGCGGTGAGGGGCGGCGGCCGGTGGTGGTGTGTGTGGCGGCGGCGCTAGGGACAGAGAGGTGAGGGGCTAGCCGGGCAGCGGTGTTCGTGGGGATGCCAGGGTACCCCTCGGCCCCTTTTATAGGTGGCCGAGGCGGTGGGGCGGTGGGCTCGGCCGGCGGCGGTCGCGGGCGGCCATTAATGGCGTTTGGCCGCTCGCGGCCGTCGCGACGCGGCGTGGCGGCGGGGCGCAGGCGCTGAGGGCACGTGGGGAAGGAGCTGTGCGAGCACAGGGCGGGCGCGCGGCAGGGGAGCAGCGGCGGGCGGCGCGGCCAGCGACGGGCGGCGCGGCGGGCGGCGCGACGTCACGGCCGTCGTGACGACGAGCGGCGCGGCGGTCGGCGCGGCACGCGGGGCACGCGGGGCGAGCACGTGCACGCGGCACGGCCGGGGCAGTGCGGCGCACAGGGCCGGCGCACGGCCGTGCGGTGTTCGGGAGCAGGGGGAAGGAGAAACAGGGAGAAGAGGAGGAAAGGAAGGAAAAAGGAGAAGAGGGAAAAGAAGAGAAAAGGGAAGAAAGGAAAAGAGAAAGGAAAAATGGAAAGAAAAGGAAAAAGAAATGGTAAAGGAGGAAAAGAAAAGACAATGGGGAGAAAAGAGAAAAGAGATGCGTGCCGGCGGGATTCGCGCGCGCGACGCACGCACACAGCGCGAGGAGTACAGCGAGGGGGGGAAAAGAAAACGCGTCGGCGCCAATCGCGGCGGCAGCCGCGGCCGGTTGGCCACGCTCGCGGTATTCGCGCGAGGAGAAAAGGAGTTGCGCCGGCGCTAATCACGGCGGGCGGTCGCGCGTGGGCGACAAGCCATCGAGCGATGCAGAACGGAACAGCGATCCGGTTAGGGTTAGGGTTTTGACGTCGAACCGTTTTTACGAATTACTCTAGCGCATGATTTAATAAGTGAATTTTCAGGGCATCACAAACCTACCCCACTTAAATGAATCTCGTCCTCGAGATTCGGCTGGCTCCTAAACAGATGGGGAAATTCCTTCTTTAGAGCCTCCTCGCGTTCCCAGGTTGCTTCCTCTTCTCCGTGTCTGCTCCATTGAACTCTGCATATCCGTACTTCGGAGTTTCTTGTCCTTCTGGTGACTGTGTCCAGAATTTTGACCGGTACTTCCTGGTATCGCAGATCCGGCTGTAGATCTATTGCTTCCACCGGCACATGTTCTCCCTCGGGTACTCTTAGACACCTCCTTAATTGCGAGACATGAAATACTAGGTGTATATCTGACATTTCTTCTGGTAACTCCAGTCGGTATGCCACTGCTTCGACTCTCTTCAGAACTCGATACAGTCCAATGTATCGAGGGGCCAATTTTCCTTGTACTTGAAACCTTCGCGTTCCTCGAATGGGTGAGACCTTGAGATAGACAAAATCGCCTGGATTGAAACTTATTTCTCGCCTTCTCTTATCCGCGTAGTTCTTTTGTCGAGATTGAGCCACCTTCAACTTCTTGCAGATCTCCGCTACTTTTTCTTCTGCTTCTTTTATAAGTGCAGGTCCTACTAGTGCACGTTCTCCAACTTCCGACCACATCAAGGGAGTTTTGCACTTTCTTCCATAGAGGGCTTCGAATGGCGACATGCCCAAGCTGGCTTGGTAACTATTATTGTACGAGAATTCCGCATAGGGTAGACTTTGCTCCCAGTCCTTTCCGTAGGTCAGGACACATGCTCTAAGCATATCTTCCATAATCTGATTTACCCTTTCGGTTTGACCATCCGTCTGTGGATGATATGCAGAGCTGAAATCTAACTTGGTGCCCATGGCTTGATGCAAGCTTTTCCAGAACCTAGAGGTGAATTGGGTCCCTCTATCTGAGACAATCCTGCTAGGTACTCCGTGTAGTTTGACTATGTTCTCCATATAGAGTTTAGCCAGCTTTTCTCCACCGTAATTAGTTCGTACGGGTATGAAATGTGCCGATTTAGTGAGTCGATCCACTATTACCCATATGGAATCGTGTCCCTTCTGTGTTTTAGGTAGACCCACTACAAAGTCCATCCCTATCTCATCCCATTTCCACACCGGGATAGGCAAGGGTTGCAATAATCCTGCCGGTTTCTGATGTTCGGCTTTGATCCTTTGGCAGGTATCGCAATGAGCCACAAATCGTGCAATGTCCGTCTTCATTCCATTCCACCAATATTTTTGCCTTATGTCCATATACATTTTGGTGGTTCCTGGGTGGATGGAGTAGGCCGAGTTATGGGCTTCGTCCATGATTAATTGCCGGAAATCTCCATTCTGGGGAACACAAATTCTATCCTCGTACCATAACATTCCCTTATCGTCCACTCTGAAACCTGGTGCTTTGTTTTCTCCGGTTTGTTTGCCGATTTTCATTAACTCCTGATCCGATCGTTGGGCCTCTCTAATCCCATCTTCTAGTGTCGATTGGACGTTTAGCACTTGGCTGGAACCTCGAGGCACAATGTGCACATTTAATCGTGCCATTTCCTCGCGCAGATTGTCATCCTTGGGTCCATAGGATTTCCGGCTTAAGGCGTCGGCTACCACGTTTGCCTTTCCGGGGTGGTAATGGATTTCTAGATTGTAGTCCTTAACCAACTCCAGCCATCTCCTCTGCCTTAGGTTCAAATCCGGTTGGGTGAAGATATATTTCAAACTCTTATGGTCGGTGTAAATTTCACACTTATTTCCAATCAAATAATGTCTCCAAATCTTAAGGGCATGCACTACGGCTGCAAGTTCCAAATCGTGGGTCGGATAGTTCTGCTCATGGATCTTGAGTTGGCGGGAAGCATATGCAACGACTTTCCCATCTTGCATCAGCACACACCCTAATCCTTGTCGGGATGCGTCACAGTAAATGACAAAGTCCCGATGAATGTCCGGTAGGGTCAGCACTGGGGCGGTTGTCAACCTTTGTTTCAATTCTTGAAAACTTCTTTCACAAGACTCCGTCCAGGCGAACTTCTTCTCCTTCTTAAGAAGTTCTGTCATGGGTCGGGCTATCTTGGAGAATCCCTCAATAAATCTCCGATAGTATCCGGCTAATCCAAGAAAACTCCTGATTTCACTAACGTTGGTCGGCCGCTGCCAGTTAGAGACCGCTTCGACCTTTTCTGGGTCCACGGCTACGCCTTCCGCGGTCAGAATATGACCAAGGAAAGCTACTCTCTCCAGCCAGAATTCACACTTGCTGAATTTAGCATATAGCTTATGCATCCTCAGCTTTTCCAATACTACCCGCAGGTGTTGCTCATGTTCCTGAATACTCTTAGAGTAGACAAGTATGTCGTCGATAAATACTACGACAAACTTATCTAGCTCATCCATGAACACCTTATTCATGAGGTTCATAAAATAGGCAGGGGCGTTGGTTAGTCCAAAGGACATTACGGTGAACTCAAACTGCCCGTAGCGGGTGACAAAAGCTGTCTTAGGGATGTCACTTTCCCTAATCTTGAGCTGAAAATATCCTGACCTTAGATCGATCTTGGAAAAATACTTGGCTCCTTTTAGCTGATCGAACAGGTCATCAATCCTGGGGAGGGGGTACTTATTCTTAATGGTAACTTCATTCAGTGCCCGGTAATCTACACACAACCTCATACTTCCATCCTTCTTCTTGACAAACAGCACTGGGGCTCCCCATGGCGACGAGCTTGGTCTAATGAAGCCAATTCGCTGCAGTTCTTCTAGTTGTTTCTTTAATTCCGTTAACTCAGAAGCCGCCATCCTATAGGGTCTCTTGACTATCGGAGAGGTTCCGGGGATAAGGTCTATGACGAATTCTATATCCCTGTCCGGCGGCATACCGGGAAGCTCTTCGGGGAACACATCTGGGTATTCGTTTACTATCGGGACTCCTTCTAAGGGCTTGGCTTCCATGCTAAATACCATTGGGTCGAACTTACGGTCCCGGGTATGGCAGATCACTTGGACTCCTTCGGGGTTTGTTAGGTGTACCACCTTGTCGGTACAGCCTATGAGACCATTGTGTCGGCTTAACCAGTCCATTCCAAGGATCACGTCTATTCCCCCAGACTTAAGTACTACCAGGTCCGCTAGAAAGTCTACCCCACTTAAATTGATCCTTACCCGTGGACAACCTAATTGACAATTGATGTCGCCCCCAGGCGTCCGGGTTAATAGGGGTGTTTTTAGTAGTACTGTGGGTATTTTGTGTTTCTCCACGCAGCTTGAGGATATAAACGAGTGCGATGCTCCAGAATCAAATAGTACTGTTGCCAGAGCTGAGTTGACTAGGTACTCACCGAGCACTACGCCTTGAGCCTCTTGAGCCTCCTGCGCGTCGATGTGATTGACGCGGGCTCGTCCAAATGTTTGCTGCTTCATTTGCTGGCTGTTGTCGCTGTTGCGGATGGGCACTCGGTTGGCACCGGTCAGGGCTGGTCTGGGCCCATTCACCGTGTTGGAGAAGGCCGATGTAGCCGGCTTGTTCTTGGCATAGGGGCAATTGGCGATGAAATGCCCTGTCTCACGGCAGTTGAAACAGGCCCTAACATTGTTGTTGTCGGAGGCAACCAGGCTTGTGTTGCTCTGCGGGGCCCTCATGGTGTTCTGACTCTTAGGCTGTGCTTCAGGGGCCCGTGATCCTGTCACTTGGGACTGAGTCCTATACTGCATTGGGGCCTGAGATCTTGGTGCGGTGTAGTTGGAGTTTCTCGGCTTTTGGAAGCGGTCCTGCTGGCGGGCCTTACTTTCCAGGAATTTGCGTTTGTTATCCTTTCTCTCTTCGGCTTTGGCCCTTTCCGTGAGGATAGCCTTGTTCAGCAGGGTGTTGAAGTCCGGATAGATCTGGGGGGTAAGCAAGATCCGGAGTTCTGGGCTTAATCCCTTCTTGAACATATCTTGCTTCTTATCGTCGTCGTTCACTTCCTCCGGCGCGTATCGGGCCAATTCTATAAACCGGTGGGTGTACTCTTCCACTGTCATGCTTCCTTGTTGTAGTGCGCGGAATTCATCCGCCTTGCGCTTCATGGTGGCTGAAGGGATGTGGTAGCGGCGGAACTCCCTCACGAATTCTCCCCAAGTGATGGTAGAGGCATCTTCGGCCGCGGCACAGTAGTTTTCCCACCAGGATAATGCTATTCCGGTGAGCTGGTGGGCTGCCAGAAGGACTTTGTCTCGGTCCTGGCATTCGAATGGTTCGAGCTTCCTTTGGATCACTCGTAGCCAATCGTCAGCATCCAACGGGTTGCAGGATCCGGCAAAGGTGGGTGGTTTGGTCCTTAGAAAGGCCGTCAGCTTGTCGTTCATATTCTGCCCTCGTGGCTGCCGGTTAATGAGGGCATTCGCCAGTGTCTCCAGAATGAGGGTCTGGTTGTGGATTATTTGTGCCAGGTCTCCGAGGGGTGGGGTTGGTGGTAGTTGCTCTCCTCCTTGATTTTCTCCTCGGTTCTGGCTTACTTCCTGTTCTCCTTGTGGAAGATTTTGCCCTACAGGCTGCGCTTCGGCACCAGCGGCTGCAGGGTTCCGGCTGCGGGAGGCCCTTGCGACGCTTCGGGGAGCCATCTGTTGATTGGGTAGAGTGGGGTTACTATTATGTGATGTTTAAGTTGTTTAATTCATATATAAGGCAGAACCTACCTTCTGCCAGTATTTATATAACAAGCAGCACGCAACAACCAGCACACAACATCACAAACAACAAGCACAAATCATTTTATTACTGCAAGGGGGATACAACTAGGTCTCGTGCTACTCGGCCAGGGTCTTGTCTAAGGGCACGTCTTAAACTGGGGGGTGCCTTACTAGGACGGCGTCGGTCATTCTACTCGCGGGGCGTGCCTTCTCCCGGGGCGGGAAGGGTGAGAGGTCCTCGCTCGCCGTCCTCTGGGTTCCCATCTGTCAAGGGTTGCGCTGCAGCATCCACTTCGATGGCGGCAGCGGAACTTTCAGGGTTCTCGGGTGGGGCTTGTGTGTTTCCAAAAAGGGGTCCCCATCCTATGATGGGCGTCCCGAGTAAAACATGGTCCTCCCCAATTGCCAGGACTGGTGTCCCACTTCGGGTCCAATCTTGCATGCGCCGGTCTCGGGCTTGCCTGAGGCTTTCTTGGGCGACTGCTTCGCTACTGACCGCGGTTGCGGCTCTTGCCTCGGCGTGGGCGGCTCGGATCTGCTGTAATCTCACTGCGAGCTCCGCTTGCTCGGCTCGATGGGTCTGCTCCCTTAGAAGGTTGGCTTGCTCATCAAAGAGTTGGTCCAGGGCGGCTAGGTAAGTAGTCACTTGGTACAGGGGCCTTCTTCGTGGCGACGTCGTTCCAGGTTTCTCATCCGTGCTTCCCAGACTGGGGTTCTGATGGCCGGCGGAAAGAACTTCGCTGGTGTGGGGGCAAGGTGTTCTTCAAAAATCCGGCACAAATAACGGAGCGTTTTTCTGATGGCCAAGGGGTAGGTGTCCTGGTGTCTAAACCCCGTGGCGGTCGCTCGCCAAGGCTGAATGTCGGGGTAGCGGTTGCTCCTGGCGATGACCAGGATCACCCTGCAGCGGAGGGTACCATGATGCTCGTACTCTCGGCTGTAGTACCTTGGGCGCTCCGTAATGCCAAGGCCTTCCAGGGTGTTGATCAAAAGGCTGGGGAAGCCAGGTGCAGCTTGGCAATCGCCCTGGGTCCATCCTTCCTCAGCCATCTGAAACAAGGGCAGGGTAAACAATCTGGCATAGGCGCAAAAGGGAGTAGATAACATTTATTATTACAACAGGGATGGTACAGTTTTCATGGGTACGTGGTCATTAGGGTAGAGTTCTAGTTCAGAGTGCTAATCCTATCACGGGGATTCCTCCTCGGTCCTGATTGGGCGCTTCTTTATTGGAAGGAACCGATCCATCTCATTTTCGGTCTGAGTACCCTTATCCCAATGGGTTTCCATGGGTTCTTCTTCTTCTTCTTCCTCTATCCATCCACCTATTCCGTTGCGGCTCTCGTATTCTTGCATCTGGGCTTGGAGGGCGGCTAAGGAATACTCGGCATTTGCGGCTCTTGTACGTTGTTCCTCCAGCTCCTGGGTTATCTTTTCAATCCTATGGATTAGCTGCTTCAGTTGTGCTGCCTGTTCGCGGTAGAGTGCATCCAAGCCAGTAAGATAGATGGATAGGTGGGAAACCGTGTCTTCCAGGTCTTCTTCTTCTCGTCCAAGTCCCCTCATCCGGGCAATCCAAGTGCGTCCTCTTCCCTCAGCGGGTGGGAAAAATCCCATAGGAGTCTGCTGAAGGTGTCGCCTGTGGAGCACACGCAGCCGGCGCAGGGCTTTACGGGCGGCCTTTTGATAGGTGTCGAGGAAACGGAAACCAACGGTGGAGATGAACCAAGGGTCCACATCAGGGTAGCGGGTGCTTCTCTCCACAAAAACCATCATGTCGCACCGAAGGGTGCCTCCGGCGATGTACTCACGGTAGGCATACTCCGGTGGTTCCATAATCCCGACGTGTTCCAGGCTGAGCAATAGTAACTTAGGAAGGCCGGGCTCTGCGTGGCAGATTCCGTTAACCCATCAATTGCCAGCCATCTGGAACAAGGCAAAGACCAGTGGTGAGTGTTTGTGCAGAAAATTTCTAAATCGGGACAAGTTCTAGGGCCTAAAAAGGGGTCTCGCTCCTAGGGTCACGTCCTACGGCCAGTCTACGGCTCTGATACCACCTGAAGCGTCCCCCCCATCAGGGAAGACTTAAAAGTGTTACTTTATCAGTCCCAGGAGGCTGATAACACTTTTATTACATCAGATGGTTCATCACCGTACAACTCTCCGCGGTAATGGGCAGTGAAGCGCCACTATCGCGAGGATTACAACAAAAACCCATACTACTACACTAGCTACGAAAAGGGAATCATCAGAGTCTTGCGCCATGCGGAGCTCCAACGGTGACCTCACCCACAGGCAAGACTGGGTGCAGGACGGAACCCTACTCGACGTCTTCGGGGATGTAGTCGGGATCTTCCACTGTAAAAGTAAGAATGGGGTGAGTACGAACGTACTCAGCAAGTCCAATCACACCCACGGAGGGGGTATAACAAGATTAAATGCACAGGATAATCCAAGGATAAGGTTATGGTTCATTAGCGGAAAAACTCGGTTTCATGCAAAGGTTCGTTTAAAACATTTTCAAAACAAGTTTTCAAGTGCCAAGGAGTACGTGCCGTTGATCCACACAGGATCCAAGTTTTAAACCGATACCGGACTCTCCGTCCGCCGTAGCACACGGCACAACTGCCAGACACTTTCCAAACAACTCACACCAGCCCAATCATTCCCAAGAGAAACACTAGTTATGTGACCACACCATAACTTGCCCAATACCGTGGGCACGGCTATTCGAATAGATTTTAACTCTGCAGAGGTGTGCAACTTTACCCACAGGTGGGGTACCACAGCACGAACACCTTAGTGCCGGTGCAGATCCCAACAAAGCCATTACCCACCTTAGCTAGACCTGACTAGCCACCACGGGATCCATCAAGGGGTCATTCGACCTATCTCCGAGGTTTAACCGGGGCATAAGTCACACAGAGCTTATCCCTTCTCCTTGATCACCTGTTGCTCTCAGCTCTCCTGATGGCTATCAGGCTAACTAGTGGGATTTATGCTAAGCCGTTGCCCATACAACGGTCAAGTGGTTTGCACGACAGGAAGCTAGGTGAGATGACACATCAACTCGGTCCTTAGGGGTGACAAGATGGATATCTCCCTTCCTTGCCCTACCACACAGGTACGAGCACGCCAACGGCAATTCACACAGAAATGCCATCCATCCCGTCTGACTCGTCTTTCAAAACCACATTTTATCCCTTCCCACACACACACGTTTTCTTTATAAAATCAGGTGGTCAAAGTAGGGTTATCTCAAACAAGGGTGGCTATCCTACCATGTTTTCAGCACGCAAAACCATGCAATTTTATAAAACAGGCCACTGGGTTGTGTTTATAAAAACTAGGACAAAAACATGCATCAAAGGGCGGAATTGAACTTGCCATCATCAAACCCTTGCGGGAGGTCCTGATCGAAGTACTGTCCCTCGGGTCCGGGGTCGCAGAACTGGTCCTCGGTTGCTTGGTCGCAGTCGGGAACTTCTTCGTTCACTCCGTGTCCTACGACGCAAACAAACAGACATACAATCAAGCGAAAGAACTAAAAGCTTTTATCGTTGGGCTTGAATCGGAAATAATTTAGTTACGGAGTTAGGGGTGATATCTTTGGGTGGTTTCTTAATGGCATGGCTAAAACTATACTAGAAAGGGCGTGGTAAAGTTTCGGGTCGATCGGAGATCGTTTCGCACATAAAATGACGAGGTAAAGAGGGGTTCAGGGGTTAAACAGGGGTCCAGGGGCTTGTTCATAATTATCCGGAAAGAGTAAGGGTCTATTCGCGAATCCTAGAAATATCCAGGGTACGCTAATGGGGGTCGAGTACATCTGGGCTTATGTTATGGAGGGTTCGGTTTGAAATAATAAAAAGAGTGAGGTCTCTTTTAGCAAAAGAAGTGATTAAAGAGGGGGAGGGGTCCTTTTGGGGAATACAGGAAGAAGGGGGGCTATGGGCAAAACGCCCTTCTCCTTCCTCTCCCCCGTGCAAAACAGAGGAGGGGGAGGCAGGGCGCCGGCGGCGGCCCGATCCGGCCGGCCAGGGCACGGCGGCGGTCCGGGGATGGGGGAAAAGAGAGAGGGGGGCACGGGGATTCCATCTCCGGCCTCACCTTGGCTCAGGACGCAGCGAGGGGGCGGGACCGCGGTGAGGGGCGGCGGCCGGTGGTGGTGTGTGTGGCGGCGGCGCTAGGGACAGAGAGGTGAGGGGCTAGCCGGGCTGCGGTGTTCGTGGGGATGCCAGGGTACCCCTCGGCCCCTTTTATAGGTGGCCGAGGCGGTGGGGCGGTGGGCTCGGCCGGCGGCGGTCGCGGGCGGCCATTAATGGCGTTTGGCCGCTCGCGGCCGTCGCGACGCGGCGTGGCTGCGGGGCGCAGGCGCCGAGGGCACGTGGGGAAGGAGCTGTGCGAGCACAGGGCGGGCGCGCGGCAGGGGAGCAGCGGCGGGCGGCGCGGCCAGCGACGGGCGGCGCGGCGGGCGGCGCGACGTCGCGGCCATCGTGACGACGAGCGGCGCGGCGGTCGGCGCGGCACGCGGGGCACGCGGGGCACGCGGGGCGAGCGCGTGCACGCGGCACGGCCGGGGCAGTGCGGGCGCGGCGCACAGGGCCGGCGCACGGCCGTGCGATGTTCGGGAGCAGGGGAAGGAGAAACAGGGAGAAGAGGAGGAAAGGAAGGAAAAAGGAGAAGAGGGAAAAGAAGAGAAAAGGGAAGAAAGGAAAAGAGAAAGGAAAAATGGAAAGAAAAGGAAAAAGAAATGGTAAAGGAGGAAAAGAAAAGACAATGGGGAGAAGAGAGAAAAGAGACGCGTGCCGGCGGGATTCGCGCGCGCGACGCACGCACACAGCGCGAGGAGAACAGCGAGGGGGGAAAAGAAAACGCGTCGGCGCCAATCGCGGCGGCAGCCGCGGCCGGTTGGCCACGCTCGCGGTATTCGCGCGAGGAGAAAAGGAGTTGCGCCGGCGCTAATCACGGCGGGCGGTCACGCGTGGGCGACAAGCCATCGAGCGATGCAGAACGGAACAGCGATCCGGTTAGGGTTAGGGTTTTGACGTCGAACCGTTTTTACGAATTACTCTAGCGCATGATTTAATAAGTGAATTTTCAGGGCGTCACAGCAGGGAACCCCTCCAAACAATAACCAATCCAAGGCAATACAAACGACCATACAGGATGACGGGTATTACGCACATCGCGGCCTAAACCTATCTAAACCTTGTTGTTGCTTGCACTTCGAGTTCCTGATCTCGGCGACACCCTACCTACAACCGACCTCACCTCGGGGGTATCCCTCAGTTGGCTTTGCGGCAACAGAACAATTTAGACAGATTCGGGCTGCAAGGAGCATAAAACCCTACGTCCTGTATGGTGGTTTGTATTGTCTTAGATGATTGTGTGTTGGAGGGGGTTCCTGCCCGCCCTTATATAGTCTGGGGGGTCAGGGTTAAAGAGATCCTAGCCAGATACGAGCTCAGGAGTCCTACCCGAGTACTAATCGGGTAGTTTCCTTTTGTTCCGACTAGTCATACTCGTGTCTGAGTAGCGTACAATAGGTATAAGGTAAGGGACATGCCCCATCCCTTATTCTAGGATATTCATGCCATGTGTGCAGTCCCTCAGTGGGCTTGGCGGTAAAACACCGACAGCTAGCGCGCCAGGTAGGGGCGCTCATTGAAGATCCCCTGGCAAGCTCGATGGCATCGTTCAACCTCACCGTCGCGCCGGAAGAAGGCGCGGCTTACATCTTCGGCTCCTGGGTCTGCATTGCCAATGGCTCTGGTAGCTTCGACAGCCACCTAGCCAACCCCAAAGGGCCAGAGGCATCAACGCCAACATCCAACCACGACATCGATGAACTCAGCAACAATCTCGGCGAAATCCAAATTTCCAATCTAATCGAAAATCGCGAGAGCGAATCCGGGACCAACTCGGCTCCAACTCGTGATGGGTCCGAACTTGACTCTCCGTTCGGACTTCACAACACAGCCACTGTTTACCGTGAGGCGCTACAGTCTGAGTCCCTATCCACATTAGAAAAGGACTAAGATCTATTTCAGCTCGGACTCCGACCGCAACTGGTGCTGCAATATCAACATGCCGCAACTACTTCGACTTCGTGAGGATGCTCGGTGACCCGCCGATGACTACTTTGACTACTTGTCTCGACTAGAAAAAAAATTAGGAGCGGACCTCACACTATCAATAATAACTAGTCGGAATCGACTCCGACTAGTCGGGCTTCACCAACAGACCATCGCGGCTCCATTAACGAGCGCTACGGCTTCGTCGGCAATCACCCATGAATCAAGCTAAGTCATGATATAATATTTTTCTAAATATTGTGGCAGAACCAATCTGAATTATACCGGCTCAAGTACGCGAGTCCACTCCAGAGGGCTCCAACATACTTCAAACGGTATAATCCCTTGGCCTGTCGGGTAGCGTCTCGATAAACCACCGATACAGGATCGAATAAGGTTACCTCACACGAAGGTGAGTCCAGAGATGCAGTCACCATCATATTTTACATCACAGGGAATTACATTACAAGAGTTTCAAAAAGTAGTACGAAGTTCCAAATTTAAAGAAAACATTACAAACTGTTAAAGTTATGGTTTTTGGCAGCGGAAAACAAATGCGACAACTTACAACACGTCGTCAAGACTGATGCCATGCTAAGCTCAGGCACGACATCACTCGGTATCATCAGTGCTGGCCGGGGACGGATCCCATTCCACGGACCAACCATCTGGAAGAGCACAGGGCCAAGGCAAGAGAAGAGTAGGATCTCCAAAGACATTACCTGAAAAACAAGTAACTAGCAAGACTGAGTATACTAATACTCAGCAAGGCTTACCCGGGATTGGGTATACTTAGCCCGTAACTAGACTCATGAAAGTTTATAATGGTTTTGGATTTAATTTCAGCTGAAAAGCAATAAAGAGTAGATCCTTAATTTCAACTTTTAGCTTTCAGGTTATAGTTGATTATCCATTCTAGATAAGCACCTATGGCTAATCAAGCATGGTAAAATCTTTGGTCGAACATCATCTTTGATAAACACAAGGTTGCTCTTGTTACTCTATGTGGTAAAGGGATCAAGCAGTCTCAATCTCCGCGAGAAACGGACGATTCTGAATTGAATTTCAAACCTTGCAAGGATAAACCTAACTCACACGCTTGGAACACCAAAGGGTCGTTCTGAAGCAACCGTTTGCCTTTCATTCCGACTCGTGGACAGGTCTACCACAAGCGACTGCAAGACCATACGCACTTCCAAAGTGCAGGACGTATGCCTGTAGCGCGACTACATGTCCGTACTCCTGGTTGCCCTTGCAACACGTATTCCCACATATCGAATTAAGTAACCAGAAGAAGCAAGACGAGTGGTGGGAGGTATGTCCACTCCTCGGGCCGATTGGTTACTAGGCTTACCGCTTACCATATTTCACAGCATGTGGTTAGTACTTTCAAACGCTTAATCCGCACTATCACACACTGCGACCTTATCAAATTCATCAACACAGACGGGGTATCATCTCGACCATGATACCTCACAAAACTCCCGTCCGTCATCCTTATAGTGATTACAGGAATGTAAACATTACAACTCCTATATCGCGCAAGTGACAGGAAATCACCCGACTTCTACCGGTCCTATTAGCATAGCAGCTAGTCGGACTCAAGTTCTAGTGTTCAGTACATCGGTTCCTGGAATTATGCAACTAGGGTTCCAAGCAATTCCTAAGAACTTAATGCATAGAATTACATAAATAGATATAGATTGCAGTGTAATTAAAATAGTGGGTTATGTCCGGGGCTTGCCTTTATTGGTGGGGCTGAAGTCAGGGATGTTAGTATTATCATCTTTCAAACTTTGGTTCGGGGTTTCCGATAATCCCTTGGTGACATTCACTTGGTCTTCAGGAATATCCCTTGCAGACTTCTGGGAGATCTCGTAGGTACCGTTTGTAGAAGTAGTCATATCTACATGCAATGCAACATTACATTCAAAGTGTGCACATAAAACTATCTTACTTCACTATAAAGTTGCAATCCAACATTCATTTAACATATTACTCGTATAACAATCAAAAGATCTGCATCTAAACTTGGATAGAGATTTAGGTGGACAACTAATTAAGATGGGCTATTTGTTGAAGACTACAACGGAGTTGATTGGAAACAACAGGGGTTTAATCGATAAGATTGGTAAAGAAGGGAGCTCTCTATACAGTTTTAGGAAATCTGCTGATTTCTGTTTGGAAGAGAAATCGGCATGAGTAGTTTCTGGATATGAGCAGAAGAGATTAGCCGATTTGAGTTCACCTGAGGTCAAATCGGCTGATATGGATAGGAATGTTAAAGGTACAGTGCTTCAAGGATAGAACAAGGAAGGATCTTGCCGATTGGATTATTCGCATGTTTTTTTTATCTATCCGATTGGTTGGTGCATCAGGTTCCTAATTGATCAATGAAAGCATCGATTACTTTAGCAGAGGGGTGATTCCTAAAGCAGTTGTGTCTTAACTGAGATGTGCTTAAGTGTTATCCTAGGTAACTAGGTGTGGTTGTATCGGCTTGATTACGTCAGCACAACAATTGAGTGACGTACAGCCGATGGGGTTATCTAAGTTAGACCTGTTACAAGAATTAGGTGTAACAGAACACTAATATCGGACTAGGCTGATGAGACCACAAGTGCGGAATTAGACTAAAGATGATGTGGCTGATGTGTTTGTGCCGATGGGACATGTTCTACAGATGTGCAGCCGATTGGAGTGGGGTTAAGGGTATATGACCGATAGATATATAGCCGATCTCTCAGTTGATAAATCGGCTGATAGAAGTGTGTGTGGATGAAGATGGGAAAACTAAGCATTGATCGACCATATTTGACCGATATGGAAAACAACTAGAATCGGCTTGGATCGGCCGATAGCAAGAATTCTAAGATTGTGTATACACCTCCGATACATCGACTATGTGCAGCCGATGTAGGACAGAACAAAAGAATTGTATCGGCAGTAGCCGATATTAGAAAGATAACAACCGTATCAGCTAACCAGCCAATGGTAGAAGCATATCAAAAGAAATGCATCGGCTGACAGCTGTTACACAGAAACATCATAGACTCAAAGGAAACGGATGCTTAGCGGCTGAGCTGATAGCCGACGCTGAAGTATAACTGCAGAGATGTATTGGTTAAACGGCAGATACACACTAACTAACAAGGAGCTTTATTCGAAGAGGACCTAAGGAGACTGCAATCAAGACAAGGATAACGTCTTGATGGCAGGGATATGAGCACTCGTGTGATAGGATTAACTAAATATCACACATCTCCACTTGAGACATACATCCTATGATTTACCTTTCAGCTACAACATAAGCATATCACATAAGGTACAAATAAAGCACTCATTCCCTAATATTTAACTTAGACCACAAATCAAAGACTTTTAACTCAAGATCACAACATAAAACTTGTAGATTTGACCTAAGGTTCAAACAAAACTGATTTTGTATTTTTATGAACTTCTTACGAATTTCTATGAAATATAGAAGTTCACTGATTTGAAAATAAAGAAGGCTCTTGGAAATTTTACAGAGAACACCCTAGAAGAACTTTCTCAATCGAAGCAATTAAGTCACTGGTCGGGGAAAACAGAGAATAGGAAGATAACGACGATGTTCCGGCAAAGGAGTCGCCGGCATTAGGAAGATTCAGTGGGTCAGGGCAAACCTTGGGGTAACCTTGGTTGTGGAGAAGAACGGGTGGAAAGTGAATTCCCGCGATGAACAGGATTGGCGATGAGAAGTGCTCGACGGTGACGAGGTTCCGTGGGTGACGAAGAAGCTTGCCAGGGGATTGTAGTGGGTGGTGGATGACCGGAGGGATATTCCTCACGGTGACCCGTGGCGGCGATAGTCGACTTTGCCACGGTGACGACTTTGCCTCAAGGGATCCGAAGAGGCTCGATAAGAGGGTCCAGGAGCTTCCTCGAGGTGTGTTGTGGTCTTGCTTGAACAATCGGCGAGGAATAGGAGTTGCTGGACACCATGGACTTATAGGAGAAGCCGACAGGGCCGAATTGGTTCGCTATGCCGACTCCTCCGCGAACCTCAGGGTCCTCCTGTTCACGGGCTAAGCCTCCTCTGCTCACGCGCTAGCGCCGCGCTCGCGCCACCCGAGCCACGTCCACCTCCGCGCCGCCCGCGCCCTCTGCGGCCGCCCGCCGTCGTCTGCGCCGCAGCTCCGCCTGCGCCCCGCGTGCCGCCGGCTCCGCGCCGCGCCAGCACCGCGCACCCGACGCCCTACGCTGCTCCTGCTCGGCTCACGCGCGCCGCCAGCCGCGCCGAGCCACCCTGTTTGCTGCAGCCGCCGCCCCCGCTCGGGCCGCCCGCTCCAGCGCGCCGCAGCCGCTCCGCCGCCTGAAGCCGCGCCCGAACGCCCCATCCAGCCGCCGCGAGCCGCCCGCGCCGCGCGCCCCGCACGCCGGGCCGCCGCCCTGCGCACGCGCCCCGCAAGCCGACCTCGCTCCAGCGCGCCGCAAGCATTTATGACACGTCATGATGACGGAATAGACACGTCATAATGCTTGGATAGACATGTCATGATGACTTGCACCTTTTACACTTTAGTCCTGAGTAATTTTGAGAATTACTTTTGTAATTCAACTACTTGCACAAAAGGACTTGTACTTTTATAAAATTACATAAATACCCCTATTTTCACAACTTTACCCAAATTTTTATACAATTCAATACATGCATTTCTAATGCAACTTTTTGGATAAATATATATTTTTACACGACATAAAGTAAGAAGAACGTGTTTGCAAAACCACCCTTCACTTATTTTGAAGTTACCCCTTATCCAAATACATTTTGCAAAAACAACCCTAGGTTTTTCTGTAATTACAAAAATACCCTTTTTACTTGCGCTTTAAATTTTCAAAAGCTTCACATAAACATACACGAACTTTACACTAACAAGCACATACTTCACACTAACAAAATATATGTCTAGCTTACAAGTACATGAACTGTCACAAATATCATTTATATTAACCATGTGCCTCCGTGGCCACACCATAATTGCGTTTCCGACTACTCATGCGGCTGCGGGCTTGTAGTTGGGCTTACACCTAATGGGTGTATAATATGCACTCCATGAGATTTGCTCTAGTTTTCTCTTAACAGTCGCTAAAATATCCCGATAGCACACGCTTTAATCCATGAGACCTCGACTCTTCTGTACGCCTATGTTCCTACACGTGCATGCGGCCATGCTCCCTGCACTATGGGCTATGGTTATCAGGGATCAGGTGCTTAAACGTAATAGGCTACCTACCCGAAGAAATTATGTGACCTAGCAAGAGCAAGACGTGAAAAATTTACATGCATTTTACAATGCTAGGATTTGCTCCCGACTCGATATCATGTATACCAGTTACAACATATTTTTGGGCCATGCTGCTAGGTAAGGTATGCTCCCGAGAGCTACCTTACTTGGCTATCACTTCATCGGCATAGACCACTCGTCATGCTTTCGGCAACTTGTCTAGCTCTCATGCTCGGGGGTTGGGCATGACAAGGCACTCGGCGTGCCTTTAGCGACTCATCTAGCTCCTATGCTCGGGGGCTGGGCGCAATAAGGCACTCAGCGTGTTTGTGATGGCTCGTATGGCTCCCATACTCGGGGTTGTGTTGGCGTTTCATAGCGTCATCACCAGGACGGTTAATCCTCGGCGGCAATGCTAGGAAACGCCATGTGGTATTTCTTACATCACAGATAAATCCGCAAGCGCACGAAATATTGTTGTAGCATTTTACCCATGAGTAATCTCGGGTGTCGTATTTATATTTCTGCAGGGAAGGCGGCGGTTATGAAATAGTTAAGTTGATGATAAATTTTTGCTTGGATATTCAATTGCATAAACAAGGGTAAGATGATATATGGATAATGAGGTAGTGTGACACATAAGTTACTTAAGCTCAAACTCTTAGCAAAGACATTAGGCAGGGAGAAAGGAAGAAGAAAGTTACCTTGGGTATTATGTACTTTTGTCTAAACATACAGCTCATATTATACACTCATACACATAAATATGATTATCCTTAGCTTTAGGCTCCCAGGCACTACTGGGAGAACCGCACAAGACTGGTAGAGGAGCCACCAGTCCACTCAGCTACTTTATGGACCTCCTATCGCAACTACCCGAACGGGGAGGATTACGCTGGATGGATAGAACTGTCACCACCTGCTGCCTACCTCAACTAACCATGGGATAGAGCCGCGTCCGGCAACACTAATTAACCCAGACACCACGTCTATATTAAAGAGTAATACTCTACTATCCTGCGCGGAGCCCCCACCCTCCGAATAGACAAACATCATACTAGAGCAAACATACGAATACTGGAACTGTTGCCATAGCACTAGGTTAACTCGTCTAATCATGCAAGGCATAAGGTACAAGTATAAACTAATCATAGCATACATGTCTGACACCGCAGAATATAAACTATGCGAATATATAAATCTAGAATAGAACTCTATTAAAGAATTCCGAGTATTACAAAGGATAGGAAAAGCAAAACCCATACTGAACACTCCTAAGCAACCTCATGAACCCGAAGAAGAGCTACTTCACATAAACTCCACTATCCTAAGGACTAAGCAAGAGAGGAACTAGAGAGAGAGCAACTTGAGGTGTGTCTTCATCTGGAGCCCCTCCCCTCATATTTATAGGCATGCCCATGGGGTGCTCCTGCCATGCAACCAGCTGAAGCTCTGCAGAACCGACCTTGGGAGCCAATGGGATGGTGAAACGTTGAAGAGGTAAGGCGGTGGAGCTGGTTTTGGTTCGGCCGAACCAGGTGGTTTGGCCGAACTAGACTAAGCTCCTGCCGACCTCAGCTTCGTCGAGGTGATTGACATGTGGGCCCTGGTCACTCCTGAGCATGGCTTGGGTCTATCCTAAGTTGGTTGCCTACTCTGGTGGGCCCTTTGATCCATGTGGGGCTGAACGGTGCGTTCCGATTGGTCGATGCTTTTTGCCTTGGATTCAAGGATGTGTTTTCCCTCCATTTCTGCTCAATTTCGTGCATAGCACTAATTTCCAAGGGACATGTGGAAATGGCATTATTCTTAGATAAATATGCGGGTGAGGAATGCTAGTTCTCCCAATTTTCTGATCAAATTAACAGTAGAAATTTGTCTGCAACGAGCGTCAACAAGATCCCTCAAGCTGTCCTTTGCTCGTCCCGAGCAAAGAAGGACTTAAGGTTGTTGATCAGAAAATTGTTGTTACCCATTACCTGTCGTTGTGCCATGTCTCGAGGCTTAGGTGATCTCTTTGAGGCTGAGTAGGTTTGGCATGAGTACCCTACCTTTGTTACCTTAATCATCTATGGGGCTTCTTAGCTCCTCCTTGTCTTGGGCTGTTGAAAGTTAGAATGGTCGATAGAGCAATACCTACCTTCTTTTTGTTCAACAATCTATCTGGAGGTTTCCTTTTGAATTTTGGAAACAAGACCAAGTTCCTCTAATGAATCTCTCGGATCGCGCAAGGGTGTATGAAACCTTACCAGGGCAATCTTTGCCTCCTCATATCTAGAGCTTTTGTAGGGCTCAAGGTATGGAATGGATGAAGCATACCTCCATTTCATATACCGCCAAGACAAAGAGTGGATACATGGAGAAACAAGTCATAAACCAAGATCAAGATGTGCATGTGTGTGGATCGATGAAGGTATGATTACTCCTCTTTTTGTGTGACCCCTCTCTGCTTTATGTTTGTTTTTGGACATAGCTATCCCCTTTATTCTTCTCTCTTTTTTTTTGGGGGGGGGGGTGTCATGCTTCTTAGCATGCATTTCTGTTTCTTTGGGGTAACCATATCTTCATTTTTATATTTTTTTCAGGGATACTTGGAGAGAGATCACATAGCACATGGAGTATTTATTTGGTGGATGGATGGAGCATGCAGATTCCCGGTGTAGGAATTTCACAATGGGTGTGGAGTGTGCGTGATCTTGAGCAAGAGGATATGAAAAGCATCTCACTAAGGTCACAACATTTTGACAAAGCTCAATGAAATAGCAAGTAGCAAATGTGTAGGAGTTTTTTTCAAAGTCTATAGCATATGGCTCTGGTAGGACTTGTAGCATCATTGAGGAACTTTTCTTTCCTTTTCATTTTGAAAACAAGGACTCCAGATATCATGTATTACTCAAGAGAAGATTATAAAGATCTATCTTCCATATCTATGCTCACAACAACCTAGACTTGGATGAAGCATGTGCAACCCACGAGATTTTCAGATCCGGCAAAGGTTTTAATAGCCAACAGACTCAAACTCAGGAAACACTATGCTTAGGACTAGGCAAAACAGACAAGCAAGAGTATAGCAGTTATTCATCCTTTCAACATTAGGAAAGCTAGGCATTCATTACCGCGCATATGGAAGGGAAAATTAAGCAGAAAAATATTTTTGTTGTTTTTATGGTTTTTATATTTTTATTGAAAATGGTAAAGATACAGTTCACTTGGTGGAGAACCTCCCCCAAGCTAGCTCTTGGTTTAAGGTCCGATGAGCAGGACCCTCTCCATACCTTTTTAACTCGAGGTCCAGTCGCCCATACCTGGAGAGGAGGTCGAGGACGACGACGTCTTCTTCTTTCACTATACCTTCTTGTTCTTCTTTATTGTCGTAGGTGGTGTGGGAGATGGATCCATGTTCTTTGGAGCGGGATTGTTACTCCTTGGCTCCTTTCTCTTTGTTCTCCTTCGTTCACCTTTCATGAATTTCCTCACGAAGGTGATGAGACTATCCTCTTTACGAGGTGTTACTTCAACTTCAATGATTTTCTGAAGATTTGGCTCATATTTGATCCGGATCATTAGGCATTCTTCCCTGGAAATCAAACTTTTCTTCCTTGCCATTGATGTGGAGTCAGATTTCTCCAGCCCCAACATCGATATGATCATCTGTTGTGCTGAGGAATGGCCGGCCAAGGATAAGTGTTGTTTCCTTGTGATCATCCATGTCCAGCACCACAAAGTCGACAGGAATGAAGCAATCCCGCACACTCACTGGAATATCCTATACGATGCCTTCTGGGTACTGAACAGAGGAGTCAACCAGTTGCAACTGCATTGGTGTTGGAGTCAAACTTGAGTAGTTTAGTCGATAGAATATTGCCTTGGGCATGACACTGACACTAGCGCCCAAGTCACATAGAGCCTTATCGAAGTTCTGTGTCCCAATTGAACAACTGATAGTGGGACATCCTAGATCCTTCTTCTTCTCAGGAAGCTGTTGGAGTATAGCTGCACTACACGCCTCGGTGAGCTTGATTACCTCGGTAGTGGGTAACAACCGCTTGTTGGTGAGTATGTCCTTGAGATAGCGAGCATAGGTTGGTACTTGCATCGCCTCAAGCAAGGGCACACTGATGTTGATGTGCTGAATTATATCCACAAAGAGTTTGAATTGCTCATCCGGTGCCAGCCTCTTGATTTTGGTAGGGAACGGCAACAATTGAGTGTCGTAGAATTCATGACGATCCGTTTTCCCTCCATGCACCTTGTCAGTGTCATCGTTGCTGGGCGGCTCTTCTGCCTTCTTGTTCTCCTTCTCCCTGCTGGCATGGTCAGGATAAAGGGGGTCACGCGTGGTTTTACCTCCTCTCGTTGTTACCACGTTGATGTTCTCCATGGAAGATTCGGGTTGTCCTAGGATCTTCCCTATCTCAGCAGAGGGAACAGCAAAAGCCAGCTGAGCTAATTGAGTTTCAAGCATTTTGTTGAAGCTCAGCTGGTTCTTGATTGAAGAGGAGATGTCATCCATCTTCGCTTGAATGGTCTCCAAGGATTTGTCGTTGGCGGCAAGCTTGTTTTTTAATGATTTGTTGATTTTTGCTTGGCCTAGGACAAGATCCCTCAAGAAAGGTTGGTTAGGATTAAATGAACTTGAATTGCCAGTACCTCCTTGGTAGTAGGGACGCGACTGATTCCACCCCTGACCTCCTTGTGGACGAAACCTATTGTTGTTGTTCATATACATGACATCTTCATGGGTTTCGGGGCAGTCGTTCCCCGAATGTTCGGTGTTCCCCCAAACCTCGCAAGTAATGCGAGCGTCTAAAGGCTTGAAGTGCTTGTGTTGGAGCCCTATCTTGGGGATGTTCTTCTATCTTCTTAAGGAGGAGGTCTAGCTTAGCGGCCAGCATGTCCGTCTCCTTGACGGTGTGCATGCCCCGTTGGCGTGGTTGGAGACGTTCATCATTCCAACCTTGGTTGGACACCATCGTCTCGATCAAAGTTTTGGCCGTGTCAATGGTTAGCGAGAAGAAAGCACCACCTGCAGCAGCGTCGATGTGGTCACGGGCTATTGAAGTCAGCCCGTTATAGAAATTTTGAAGAATGAGCCAATCATCCATCCCATGGTGAGGACACGCTAGGATGTACTCCTGAAGCTGTTCCCATGCTTCAGTTATCGACTCATTTGACGCCTGCTGAAATCCAGAAATTCTTCCTCGAAGAGCATTGGTTTTGCCCATGGGAAAGAATTTGGTGAGGAATGCCTTGGTACAATTATCCTAGGTGTCTACTGCACTTCTATTGGCATAAAACCACTGCTTTGCCTTCCCCAGAAGGGAAAACAGAAACAGACGGAGTCAGATTGCATCTTGGGTGACTCCATTGATGACAAAAGTACTGCAGAGTTCCAGGAATTGTTGGAGATGTGCACTAGCATCCTCATTGGCCTTACCACAGAATGGGCTAGCTTGCACCATCGTAATGAGACCCATCTTGATCTCAAAATTTTTAGCTCCAGTGTGAACGGATGACTTGACTGGGACATTATCAGCAGAAGGAGCAGAGAATTCACGGAGCGTCTTCTGGGCCATGGCGTTGAAAGTTGGAGTAATAATGATTGTTTCGACTGTCAAGAGTGATATCTAAGGAGGCATGACACGAAGTCAAACTCTTCTCAAAAGTGACTTCGGAACCAGTCATACAGTACCCTGTTTTCACATTAAAGAGAAAACAAAGCCTTAAGCAACAACTATATCTATTCTTTTAACCAGTGCCTTCCCCGGCAACGGCGCCAAAAATACTTGTTGGCGTTTCGTAGCGTCATCACCAGGACGATTAATCCTCAGTGGCACCACGTCTACGTGGGATAGAGCCACCTGCCGCCTACCTCAACTAACCATGGGATAGAGCCGCATCCAGCAACACTAATTAACCAAGACACCACGTCTACGTTAAAGAGCGATACTCTAGTATCCCACGCGGAGCCCCCACCCTACGGATAGAGAGACATCATACTAGGGCAAACATACGAATACCGGAACCGTTGCTGTGGCACTAGATTTACTCGTTTAATCATGCAAGGCATAAGGTACAAGTATAAACTAATCATAGCATACATGTCTGACACCGCAGAATATAAACTATGCGAATATATAAATGTAGAAGATAACTCTAGTAAAGAATTCCGAGTATTACAAAGGAGAGAAAGAGCAAAACCCATACCGAACACTCCTAGGCAACCTCAGGAACTCCTAAGGACTAAGCAAGAGAGGAACTAGAGAGAGAGCAACTTGAGGTGTGTCTTCATTTGGAGCCCCTCCGCTCATATTTATAGGTGTGCCCATAGGGTGCTCCTGCCGTGCAACCAGCTCTGCAGAACCAACCTTGGGAGCCAATGGGGAGGTGGCACGTCGAAGAGGTAAGACGGTGGAGCTGGTTCCGGTTCAGCCGAACCACCTAGTTCAGCCAAACCAGGCTGAGCTCCCACCATCCTCAGCTTCATTTAGGTGATTGACATGTAGGCCCTGGTCACTACTGAGCGTGGCTTGGGTCTGTCCGAAGTCGGTTGCCTGCTTTGGTGGGCCCTTTGATCCATGTGAGGCTGAACGGTACGTTCTGATTGTTCGATGTTTTTTGCCTTGGATTCAAGGGTGTGTTTTCCCTCCATTTCTGCCCAATTTTCTGCATAGCACCATTTTCAAAAGGACATGTGGAAATAGCATTATTCTAGATAAATATGAGGGTGAGGAATGCTAGTTCTTCCAATTTTCTGATCAAATTGACGGTCGAAATTGGTCCGTAATGAGCGTCAACAGGCTGAGCGCAGGAAACAACTCGGCATATCACTATGCGCGAGAACAGATTATCTTCGGATAAGAGTTGTTTTGAGCGATAATTTAGGATTTCTTTGGGGAAATTATTTGTTGAACTATTTTTTCACGAATATAAGAAAAAAGAGGTTTTCAAATTTATGAACCAATTTGCCTATTTTAACCATCAATTCAAACTCTTAATTCATTATACAATGTATGCCATAACTTTTTAGATCCTTTTTTCCAAACCTTGAAATTTGAATTCAAAGCTCAGGGGCAGCATGATACGTGTCATCAATGGCTTATTTTTTAAATTTATTTGGAAGATAAAGACCAGAAGGTTCAAGACTAATTTGACCCTCATTCTGATTTTTCGATTCAACCTAAGATTCGGGGGCTACTCCATATGGAGTGCAATTTTCATCGCACCCCATATAAAAGAAGACTACTCATGGCATCAGCATCTCACAGCCTCGAGGCAGCCAAGAAGTACTCGGAAGACATCTTCGTGACGGAGTTTGGAAGAACTCGAAAACGCCTTCAGTACTCGAAAGCCTACAGTACTCGGCTATGAAGAGCTTAGGGGTTTGTCAGACTCGTGGCCACGGACTGCGCACATGGTATAGACTTTCTAGAATGAGGGATGGGGGCATGCCCATACCTTATACATGTTGTCAGCTACTCAGTCGCAAGTAGGACTAGTAAGAACAGAAGAAAACTACCCGACTAGTACTCAGGTAGGACTTCTAAGCTCGTATCTAGTTATGATATGTGTAACCCTGTCCCCCTAGACTATATAAGAGCAGGCAGGAACCCCTCCAACACACAATCTTTCTAAGGCAATACAAACCACCACACAGGATGTAGGGTATTATATTTTCAGTGGCCCAAACCTATCTAAAATTTCGTGTTCCTTCCACTTTCAAGTTCCAGATCTCAGCGACACCCCACCTACAACCTACCACCTCAGGGTATCCCTCAGTGGGCTTGGCAGTAAAACACCAACAGCACATCCACTTGCTTTGACCATCATGTTGACTCAGAACAGACCTTGATATGAGACTGTTAGACTGTTGCTATTGGAAAGTTTATCTTCAAAGCTTTCCATACATATGTAGAATATAAAAAAATGGAGTCTGTGTATGTGGCCTAGGTGATGACTTTAAGGTGGCCTAATGTAGGACACCGACATGGACTCCAACATGGTATGTTGTGGAGTTCCAACTTAGCTTGGATAACCTTGCTAGTCGTCTCCTTCTCTGTGCCTCAATTAATTTCTTCCTAGTCCTCTCCATAGTTCACAACCATAATAATTTCATTAGGTAGCAAACCTTTCTTAAAATTACTAAATATGCATAGGAATAAGTGAGGCTCGCTTACGTTCTTATCTAATGGTCGTATCGAAGAGCATCATGCACTCATTAGGATCCAAAGTGACCGGTTACGAAGCACTTTGTCACCTATACCGATAGGGTTGGCCACAACTGGCCAAAAGGCCATGCCGTATTCAACAAATTAAAGATGACAGAAACAGTACAAATACAGCCATGAAAGAAGTTCAGGCTGTATTGGATTAAGATGACAGAAATAATACGAGTAAAGCCCACAACTATGAAAGGAGAAACACTTGACAAATAAAATTACAAAAATATGCAAGTAATGGTCAAAAATGCGAAAGGGCATATAGCTTAGTGGTTACAAGAGCCTCAGTATAGCACCTCAAGTTCTGGGTTCGACTCCTCGTGGGAGCGAATTTTTTAGAATTTAACAATGTTGAGCTTTCGGTGGTAGGTGATATTCCCGTCAATAGTGAGGCACCTGTGGTGACTTCGTCAATTTCGAAGATTTGCTGGCTCAGTCTTCGAAAGGGTAGGGTTTGCATATGTGTATTCATATGGGTGAGTGTGCGTACATTGTGACTGTCTAAGTTGTACTGTGTAATATAAAAAAAAGTAATGGTCAAAAATTTCAACAGTTGAATTGTTAGAGGGTGATACTCGTGTTCCCCATGTAATGACTCGCTATATTTATAGTCATGATCTCATGGGAGATTTGCTTTGTAGCTTTGGATCCTTACCTTTTCCGTTACTCCTAAAAGGACAATTTCACTTTCAAACTTTAGGATGCTTCCAATTGCTGTTATTAATCTTTATCCCCTTCTTATACTCCCGCACATAGTTTTTTGTGTCTCAATCATAATCTTCACTTGCCTACAGTCTTCATATCCTACCAAGCTGATCTATTCCCCATATGGATCAACGAATGGATGGAGAAGACGAGGTGGTACTAGTGGTATGTGGCGAAGAGTGTGATGCAGCACCAATGTTTGACATCAACACAGGAGAGGAGATTCTTCGCATATATGATTGTCTTGCCCCTCCATCAGGTCTCGCTTGTGTTGCGGGATGTCTCCTAGCTACATCACGACCGGACAAGGATCCACTAGTGTTTGGTGGAGCTATCTATTTTTGGGATCTTAATAAGGTACTTGCTGATTCGGCCATACCTTCAATCAAAAAGAAAGATGGCACATGTATAACAGCGTATTGTCACTCCTCGCATATTGTAATTTGTTCTTATCTTGCTCTAGTCTGGATAGAGAAGTTTTCCAGCATGTGTTTTCCCATTTGCTATACATGTTAGATCATAAACTGTTGAGAAAATAACAAACAAGTCTACGGATGCGTGGCTGCCTAGTATTTACTTTAGTACAGCAAGGTCCTCCGTAATATAAGTTGCGAGAGAGTTGCATGATCTTCTAGGTTTTTGTACAATTTGCAGCGTAGCGAATCTAGTCCAGTATATAAGAAATCAATTTATCAAATTTCTAACTTTCCTAGATTATGCTGAAAATTGGAGGACAAAAAAGTTAAATGGGAACTGATTTAGCATATCCTAATCCTTTTATCTAGTCTGACCCAAAAAGTCAAAATAATTTCCATCAATATTTGCAGGATTATTTCTGATAAACCAATAAGGGAACATGATCCCCTTAACTTGTGCTACCTATGACATTTTCACAATCTTAGTGAAATATTATTTGGTGTCTTATACTAGAAAAAAAAATATAGGCCCCCTAATATGATCAAAATTATTTTTTTCAAATCACATACCTCAGCCATTATGAAAACTGTTTAAAGCGACCCCTAAATCTGTATCTAAATCACTCACCATTAACTTTCCATAATGAAAAATAACCTTAAATAATAATCACTTAAACTATTCAACTACAGCATTGTAGAAACTAATCTAAAATAATTCCTAAATCTACATCTAAATTGTTCCCACCTACGCCACTACAAAAACTAACTTTAAGTAACTCCTAAATCTGCATCTAAATTACTTACATCTATTGTTATAAAAAAAACTAAAATTATCCTATAATGCTCCAAATTGCCTATTTTTAACTTTTTATTATAGAAATATTAACTTATAAGATATAGAGGCCTCATGTGCGTCACTATGCAGACCATTGGAAGCGATGAGCACATCAGTTTTCATGTTAAACACATAGTTCAGGCTATGGTTTCAACTAAACACATGTCAAACACATATGAAGGTTCTATGCAAAGTGAAAAATCTATGAATGAGAAATAAAATACATAAAGTAATGGCTAACTGAAGTCTATGATAACTTGACAAAGATATAAAAAAATATCTATATGAACAAATAAGAGAGTGCAAAGATAAACAACTTTGATTAACTGTGTGTGTGTGTGGGGGGGGGGGGGGGGGGGTTATCAATGAATTTAAAATACTTACATCTCTTAATATTACAAATCCATGCAGCAGCGCAGGTTGGTGGACTAGCAGATATAATTCAAACCAACTATTTTCCTTGATAAAAAACAACTATTTTTAATGCCTAGATACTCTAGTACATATTATGGGTCATTTAAACCGCAAAATATTCAAAACTAGTACAAACTATCCCTTGTTTATGAAGTAATCCTGTTGAGCTAGTTGCTAATGTGACAAGTATATGCTGTCCCATATTCACCAGATTTAATCATCCCCACCGCCATGGGAAACAGAGATAGACAAAAACAGTAATGATTATTCCCTCCGTATGCAGTAGATTTGCGTTATTGTTTTGTTACCCATATGTCACATGTACATAACGTTTTGCATGGTATTTTTGGAAAATGCTAGAATCTACTCCCACTATTTTAAAAATGTAGGTCATTTTAGTTTTTGTCATAAGTCAAATTTCTTTAACTTTAACCAAGTCCATAGAAAATCTTAGTGACATATGTATATATATTACAAAATGAATCTGAAAAAGAAAATGTTTCAAGGCCACAAATGTTTGTGAATTTTCCCATAAACTTAGTAAAAAATTAAAGAACTTTGATTTTGGACAAAACTTACATTTTGATGTGCAGGGAGTATATAGTCTAAATTAGTTTGTGGTTAATACTATGTGCTGAGGAACATCTCCCTTTTCTAAAAAAAATGTACTGAGGTAAATAGTCCGTATGCAATGCATATCTTCAGCCCACCATGACGTAAAAAAGTTTGTAAAATAAAGATGTTACTATTTATATATAATTATACATTGATTTATTATATATCTTATGGTTTACGCATTTTATCCAGATCCAGGTAACCAGTAAAAGTTGCATAGGAGAAGCAATTGGACCTATCACTTGCTCCAAAGATGGGATATACTTAGTTGGAGGAGCTCATTCGGGCAATGCTTACATTTGGGAGGTATTTATCTCTATGATTTCATTACCTTATTCATGGAACAAACAACTCTATATTACCTTTAAAAAATTCACATTGATGCATATTTTGTTAGAGTGAAAATAGATAGTTTTCGTTAAGGAATGTCTACTTGGAGTCATATTTATTTTTAAGAGATAAGGCACCTGTTTTACATACCTTTTTGCTGAAGATACATGACACGGGATCTTGTTGTTTGAATGCGGGCATGGTCTGACATCTCGTCACCATGACTCACCAATATCGAATCTATATGACAATAGTACTAATCAAAAGTTATGTTTTCAGCTTGTTAAGCTTGTAATTGTTTGAAATCAATCACATAATCTTTGTCTTGCCCCCTCCTTCCTTTACCTTTTCATGAGTAATTCCACCGATGATTGGCGCGTTTCCTCCTCTCCGGAGTGCTCCTTAGGCCTGCTCCAAAGGAGCTAAGTCAGATAGCTCATAACTATGCCACATCAATTTTTTATCCATACGGGGAGAGAGAAAGAAGAACTATCTTTTATTCAAGTGATAGTCTCATACACATATCCCTAAATCAGTGAGGTTGATATGTGGGCCTATTGACATATGAGCTAGTGTCTGACTCATGCTCTGCATCTATTGGCTTGTCGAGTCAGCAAGGCTCCTGCAGCTGCTGTTTGCAAACGGAGAGATGAGATAGATCCGTGATCACTTTGAATTATTTACTTCAGGTTGCAAGTGGAGCACTGCTAAAATGTTGGAGGGCACATAAGAATGCCATAAGTTGCTTATCATTCTCGCAGGACAGTTCTCTTATCATCTCTGGCTCTGAAGAAGGCACAGTGCATGTGTGGTGCATGATCAGGTTCCTGCTGCTTCTGATGAATGAATTAAGTGTTCTAGTGCCATAAGAATTTTATAAATTGAGAATTCTTTTGTATCTTCAATGTGAGTTTACAGCTTATTTCAAGCTGAAGAACCCCAGCCTCATGAAGCTATAAAGTACTGCCCCAATTTCTATAATTCGATCGAGCATGAGGCCTCCATAACTGGCATTCTAACAATTCTAGGGGGTCCTTGTCCAATGCTGATAACTAGCTCGCTCGATAGCAGTTGCAAGGTTTGTCCACTTCAAGATGCAATATTATGTGCCCTTCAAACATAATCTGTGGATTATTTGCAGCCTGATAATATTGGACACTATTACTAATTGTAGGCTTGTAGCCTCAGTAATGGACTGAATATTGTATACATTATGAAAACTCTTACTAGAACTCAGAACAATAGGTTGTTGCTTTCGGAGGAAGTCAAGCATGGTTGATGCTAATAGGTTGAGAGCTCTGTGACGTGTGTTTTCATCCCTGGCCGTTTCACTATTTCTGTTTGTGGCACAAATGTAACCATAAACAGGAGTCATGTATGTTTTTCTCCTTTTTTTCTTGGGGTTGTAATTGGATCATTTTCAGTGATGATTATAGTTTTCAGAACTTCTATCCGGAAGATTACTTCAAATGCTGACACTCTTGAGTCCAATTACCACAACTGCTATTGATCCTTTGGAGCAATTAATGATTTGTGGAGCTAGTGATGCTGCAATATATGTCACTGGATTAAATGGTATTGGGATGCAGTACACAACTAAAAGGCTGACACAGGATGACTGTCAAGTGCTATATGGACACAAGTGAGTGTTGTTACAGTATATGAGAAAATGTAGTATCTTGAATGACAAATTTTACTCTTGTCACTTATACTATATCAAGAAACATGAATAGGGTGCAGATCATGGCTTCAACATCACATGCAATAAGTATGTTTATAAAAATTCTGAAGTTAACATAATGCTTTTCATCCATCAATTAATACATCTTGGCATGCTAGATTCCTAAAATATACAGATTCACTATTTGTTTCACCATTTTACTATGATTTGTGCCATAAAGTATAGGCTATGGAATAGGTCCAAATTTATATAACCAAACTAAACAATCTGTCCAAAGTCCAAACTATTATTGCCAGTAGAACTTCAGACGAAATGACAAGTTGTATTTTTTTTAACAGGGCCCCAATTAGTGCATTAGCATTTACTTCTGAAGGAGTATGGTTGGTTTCTGGGTCGAAGGATTGCACTGTTGTAATCTGGGACACAAGAACATGGAATGTTGTTAAGAAACTGGGGGAAAAAATGGGTGAGTACTTCTCAACAAGTTACAGCTCACATTATGTATGATTGTACTTCCACGTAATTTTATTCTTCTGATTTTGTTAAAACAGGGCCAGTAACAAATTTTTTAGTGATACCAAAGCCAGAGAGCTCAAGGGTTCACACAAGAAATTATGTTTCTTATCTGGAGATCCCTACACTCGAGAAGAAATTTAAACAAACCAATGAAGCACCAATAATTTTACAGCCCTCTAGTTTCACAAAAGATGCAGATTCAGCCCATGCATGTTTTCACAGTTCTGACCTTCTGAGCAAGCAAATATCAGACTTGCAGGTAAAATGTGTCAATAAAGATTATAAAGTTATTTGTCGAGAGCAGTGACAATAGTGTTTCTTTGTACTGTTGCACTAGGGAAAGAGAACTCCTGAAGCAATAGAAATGACTGTTGCAATGACAGTTCATGAGCAGACAAAGGACCAAAACTCAGCAAAGGAGTTAAGCTCCATTAACTCGGTACTGCGGTGTAAGGCATTTAAGGTGATGGAGGTAAGGGCATCCTTGGATTAGCTCAGCCGGAGGCTCTTGATCCTTCAAATATCTGAGAACTGAGAACAATGTGACAGTTTAAATTGAACATTACTTGTTTAAAAAATATTATATATTGCGCTTCTTATTATTATTTTGCACGTGCTCTGCTGAGTGGGTTCAGACACATACAAGATCAAAAGGTCCGGTCTAAGGGCATCAATACCAAGAGAAAAAAGTACGGAGGCTCTGAAATCATGTTGACAGACAGGCTTGATAAACAATCAGTTGTTCCAGACGGAAATCTTGGTCCGAGGACTGAGGAGCTACTTAATTTCTCTAAGCTTCCTCGGCATTTTTGTTCTTTTCAAAATACGTCCTCGGCATACTTGTTTTGGTTCATTTTAATAGTACCTATATATGAAAATAAGAGCTTCCGTTCATAAAATTTGTTCGTAAAATTTGTACACAATGTCGACTGATTAGCAGGCGTGGACTAATTAGAGTCATTTGTTCCAATCCAAAGCATAAATAAAGATAGGGGTAATCTTTTGAAAAAGGAGCTTTTCTTTCTAAAAAGTAAAAAAAAATACCCAAGGAAATGACCAAATTCTAAATAAAAAAATGAAAGTAAAGGATACATGTATGTCGTTTTAGTTTGGTATCAAGTCAAATTTCTTTTAATTTTGAATAAATTTGTAGAAAAATATAGCAACATCTACGATATCAAATCAGTTTCATTAAATCTACCATGAATATATATCCTAGTTGCTTTTATTTGGTATCGTAGTTGTTAATATATTTTTCCATAAATTTGATTAAAATCAAAGAAGTTTGATTTGGGATAAAGGAATATACATTTTGAAATGGATAGAGTAGTTTGTACCTTAGTCACACGGAACGGGTAACGACGTGCCGTTCCTTGTTCCGGGAACCTCGTTCCTCAACGAGGAACGGGGACGACGCGGGACGTCAACTGGTACGCGGAGGGAACGACGCTTGGAAAGTCTTCCCAGATGTAGACGGAACATGAACATCAGCGGTGCTGGCCGGCGACCAGCCGCATCCGAGGAAGCCGACGGCGAACATCAGCTGGGCGGCAGGCGGCTAGCGGCAGTCCGCAGACGTCGATCTCGGTCCTGAGGTGCTGGTCTCCGTTGCATCAGAATTCAGGATTCAGGAGCACGCGGAGGAGCACGCAAGGCATCAGTGGCGGCGGCGGTCGGCGGAGCAGCGACAAGAGCAAGAAGACGTGCGGATGGGCTGAGGTGCAAGACGTGCAAAGACCGCAGGCCTGATTGGCCTGTTGGGCTGGTGACGAATAAAATGAGAATTTTTTTTAAAAAAGGGATAAAAAAAATAAAATTCGAAAAAGGGGTGGCCGTTGGGAAAATTTAGAGAAATGGGTGCCTCCCGCCCGCTGAACGGGCGGGACGCGTGGGGCCCGGGACATCCCGCCCAACCAAAGGGCGGAATGTCACCCGAGGGCCTCTTCGCAAATAATTTCTTCGCGAAGAGGTCCCTGGGAGGGCATCCCGCCCAACCAAAGGGCGGGATGTTGTGCTGATGGGCATCCCGCCCTTTGGTCGGACGGGAGGTCCCCCCACCGGCTATTTAAGCCCCAACGTGCCCCAAAAATACCATTTTATCCAGCAAAAATCAAAAAAAAGAGAAAGAGAGGAGAGGAAGAGAGAAGAGGAAGCGGCGAAGCCCTGTCCACACGTCGATTTTGAGGTATATTCTCGTTCTAGCCATATAAGTACTTGAAAATAACTATAATTTAGGAAATATTTGTTAGAGTAGTTATGTTTTGAATAGTTTTAGTATTTTCATTTGTTTTTAGTATAATTTATAATCTGAATAGTTTAGAATCTGTAAAATATAATCTGAGAGTCACTGAAATTTAGGATCGTCGTTCGTTGTGTATTAATATGTAGTATAACTAGTTTATTAATGATTGACAGATATGTCTTCCGAGAAGGGTATTTTCAGTATATATTACGGAGAAGGAAATGTAATTTATGGGCCGAATGGGGTAGATTTAAGTGAATTCAACTGTGCGGTCAGAGGAATTACCAGACCGCATGAGAGGACATTTGAATCCTTATGCAACTGGTTAATGAGGGGACTAAGGATTAATCAGGAGACACACACTGTGAGTGTTCAATGCGTCATAAATCGTACCACTCACGCTTTGATCTGGGAGCTTATGCCACTTGCAAGCAACGAGGACTGGTTAACTTATCTGCAAAATGCAAGTCATTGGCAGTGGCCACTGGTACTCCTTGTTAGTGTGCACCAAAACCCTTTGATAAACATTGAAGCTGGTCCGGGGGATGAAAATATTGATGAAGAAGTCGAGGAGGCAAACATTGAGGCAGGTGGCACCGCAGCACCTCAATGCGTGGCTGATGAGGGGGAGAACATACCCTTTATTGTTGAACAGCTGCAAGACGAAGAACGTGAATTGGATGAAGCAATGAATGCCGATTCGTCTGATGATGACGATGATGTGCCTCAAGATTGGGTAAGCAGCGACTTCAGTCATCTTGTCGTAGATGACGGATGTAGCTGGCCTTCGGATTGCAGGGAGAATGAAATTATCCAGGGTGCAAGGTACCACTCAATTGAAGAGGTGAAGGAAGCTGTTAAGTGCTGGTCTCTCTCTCTTATGCGAGAGTTTAAGACAGTCGAGTGCAAATCTCGTAAGTACGATGTAGTATGTGTGAAGGATGGCTGTCCATGGCGGGTGCATGCCTACAAGGGTAAATGGAAAGATTATTGGGAATGCTCCATTGTCACTCAGCACACTTGTCATTTGCCTGGGGTGCAGAAGAGCTATCGCAACCTCACGTCGCAATACATCGCAAATGAGATGTACGGGACGATAGTACAGAACTTGTCATATGAACCAAAATCTATTATCAGGTACATTCAGGAAAAGTACAAGTATACCATCTCATACAGTAAGGCGTGGAGTGCAAAACAAAAGGTGTTGGAGATGAGGTTTGGTACGTTCGAGGCTGCATATGATAATGTTCCTCGAATGCTGGCCGTCCTATGTCAGAGAAATCCTGAAAGCTACTATGACCTGAAAACTCTAGACAGAGGAGAAGGTCCGCCCCACATATTGCAGCGGGTCTTTTTCAGCTTGGGTCCATGCATTAACGCATTCCATCACTGCCGGCCTATCCTGTGCATCGACGGGACCTTTCTCACAGGAAAGTATAGATTGCAAATGCTGACAGCTATTGGAGTGGATGGAAACAATCAATTGCTGCCTGTTGCTTTTGCTTTTGTTGAGAGTGAGAACACAGACAGTTGGTACTGGTTTTTGGAACGGGTTAAGCTTGCAGTCGTTCGGGATAGGGAAGATGTCTGCCTGATTCATGATCGTCACGCCGGCATACTGAGGGCAATTCTAGATTTGCAGCAGGGGTGTGTGGAGACCGGAGAGCCGCCCAAGTGGCGTGATATTCGCAGTAGGTGGTGCATGAGGCATATCGGTGCAAACTTTTTCAGGCAATTCAAGAACAAGCACCTTATGGATATGTTCAAGAGGCTATGCAAGGAAACGAATCAGCAAAAATTTAACAAGCAGTGGCAGAAACTTGATGAACTGACCGGGAAGAAAAGAGCCGAGGACGCATCAAAAAACATAACTGCACAGGATGAAGCAGAGGCTTTGTGCTCTTTGCCAACAGATACTGCATGTACTCGCAGAAGATCTGGGTCAGCGGTGAAAAAATTTTCTGAATGGATTGAGAATGAACCTAAGGAGAAGTGGGCGTTACTTTATGATACCGATGGTGCAAGGTACGGTATAATGACCACCAACTTCGCCAAAGTTTACAATTGGGTGCTGCGAGGTGTTCGTGGGCTTCCACTGGTTGCAATTGTTGAATTCATTGTCCGCGGGTGTACCGATTACTTTCGGGAGCGGTTCACTAAAAATCAGATATTCATGCGAGATCCAGACAGAAATTTTGGATTCAAGGTAACAGAATATATGACTAAGAAGGCAGAAAGCGCCCGGCTACACCATGTACGGCAATGTGGAACACAGGAGCTCAAGTTTGAGGTATCTCCTAAAGATAGGGCGCGACATGGCATGAGACGTCAAACTCCTGTAAAGGAGTGCATTCTGAAGTTCGATGGAACTTGTTGTTGCTCATGCATGAGGCCCAAGTTGCTACACTTACCTTGTTCTCATGTAATGGCTGCTTGTGCGGATATTGGACATCCTGTCGATATATATGTTTCACATTACTTCAGAAAGGAGACAATTGCTAGCACCTGGCAGTATGAGATCTATGGGTTCCGTTTGGTTGGATCGTTCACTGAGACAGCGAATCCTGTTATCTATATTCCAGACCCAAGATCATCACGGGTTAAGAGAGGACGCCGTCAGTCACGGCATATTCGTAATGATATGGATGAGTCAGAGCTCCGTCCGAGGATACAATGCTGCAGTGCATGTAATCAGATTGGACACACGTATAAACGTTGTCCAACCAATGATGCTGGCCCCAGTTGTGCTGAAGCTGGCCCTACAGGTGATGCTACAGATGGAAGACCTCCGGTTGCATCAAGAAGTGGGAGACGTCGCCGATCGAGTGCTAGTACGTCATCAGGCATCATTTAGTTGTAATTTTATTTAAACGTTGTTTGCTCATATGTAATATTTGCTGCGTTGAGATTCTATCAGACCTAGATACGTATTTGTAATATTTGCTGCATTGACTGAAGACACAATATTTGGATTCATGTATTTGTAATATTTGTAATGTTTATTATCATATTATTTTATTTTAAATGGCTTCATGTTTTGTACTATCGTAATATTTAGATTCTACGTTGCAAACGTTATCGTTTAACTATCTTCGTACGAGTTTTAGATACCGTAATCTTCTTTGGAAAATTGAATTAAAATTTTATGTGCATACATAAGAGTATGGCGAATGAATCTTATATTTGAAAAAATTCTGAATTTCAAATAGTTTCTGAAACAAATAATCTAAGAAAAAATATAACAAAAATGGACCAGGAGCATAAGATTATAGGTTTTAGAACTTTATAGGTTTTAGAACTTTGACTATATATTAGATATTAAATAATATCACATTAGAGAATAACAATAGATTTTAATTAGAAAAGGGTTATAATTAGGTTTAGTTAACATTTCAAATTTGAAAAATTCAAGACAAAAGAAGTTAAATTTACATCAAATTTGAGTTTAAAACTTTGCACAAAGGTACCTAGAGTTTATAGAATAGTCATACCAAACTTCATAAACAACAAACCATGAAATCCTAAAGTTAAGCATAAACTTTCCTTAATCTTAGTTTTAAAATAGGGGTAAAAGTATTTTGTTTCAAACTAAACTCCATTAACAAAAGTTATAGAGTTTGAAATCTAGTTTCTAACAAAACTAGTTTTGCTATTTTTTGATTTTTCTGTGAATTGTTACGAATTTTGGAAGCCAGAAAACACACACACATGAAATAACAATGCACGAGGAGGCATCCCGCCCAGTGGCCGGGCGGGAGGCATCCCGCCCAGTGGCCGGGCGGGAGGCCTGCTTCAGGGACCTCTTCGCGAATAAAAAAGTTTTCTTATTCGCGAAGAGGTCCCTGGAAATTTTTTTTGAGCATCCCGCCCTATGGTTGGGCGGGAGGCTCCTTTCCGCCCTCCCAGCGGGCGGGAGGCTCCCATTTCCCTAAATTTCTCCAACTGGCACCCCTTTTTCGAATTTTGTTTTTTTTTATCCCCTTTTTAAAAAAAACTCAATAAAATGACAGGAAGGAAGATGGGCCACTTCTAGGGGAGAAAGGAAGCTGATTTTTTTAGTTGATTTTCTGCTTAGTCAACATATTATATGTAAATAATTAATTATTATTTGCAAAATAGAATGAGGATGTTCCCAAAAAAAGCTGGTACACGTTCCACTTTTCGAAGGAACGTCATGACGAAGTATACCCCTCTCCCCTCTCGTTCCAGATTTTATAAAAATAGCATACCATGTTACTCGTTCCATTCCTCGATTCCATCGTTCTGGGATATGACAAAGGTTTGTGTGTTAAACTGTCAAGGCAATCGCACAATCATTCACCGAGCATGGAGAGAAATGCCGTGGGTCAGCTAGAGCGCATGTACGTAGCTGAAGTCGGGTACCCACCGTCATCGACGATCTCGCCGTAAGAGAGCATTGCTAAATGCTCAGCAGCAAATTCAAAAGGGTGCGTGCATGTCCATGAGCAAGCTTCCTTAAGCAGCTTGCAAAACAAGGGAAAGTCAGTGGGTGTGCTCGTTGCAGCTGCGATTGGAACTCTTCAGATCGCAACATCCTCACCCCACCCTCCGGCCACCATCCTGTGGCGTTGTCACGTCCGGTCCGCCTCGGCCATTCACCTCCACGCTAATCCAGCAACGTCGAGTTCCCCCAACCAAATCCAGTTCATTGGTTATCCCCCAAACCCTCCTCCCCTATCCCTGGCCACTGCTGCTCACCGAGGAAGATGAACAAGAGCACGGCGGCAGAACTGCAAGTTCCTCTCACGCGCGATGAATAGAATCAGCGGAAAGTCACGAGTGCCGCTTGATGGAGCTTGTCAGATGTTGCAAGGGAAAGCCAGGCAGGGCAAGGCGCTTGACGTGAGGAATGCTCAGCTAGCCATGAGACCAGTCGAGCAGGCTACGGTTCGGTGTGGCTATATATGTCCATTCTTTATTAGTTTTGACTTGAAGAGATTAAATTCCGAGCATAGCACAACAATGGCAAACGGCACTTTCTTTGGCCATTCAGTTAACTCTCGTGATCTCGTCCCCAGTGCCTATGAAATTCCCTTTTTCACCAAAGGGGCTATTCCATCTCAACTTGTATGTGCGAAGTATCAGAAAAAAAAAACAAAAACAAGAGTATGTGCCCGTACAAACCGTTACCCTTCCTGCTACAATAGGGGTTCTTCATGGTGTGTAGGGTCGTCCATGAACAAAATACTGCAGCTAAATGAGAAGCGTAAAAAAAAAGAGAAAAGAATGGCTCATACAGCCATACAGGGCTAGGAGAAACTGAACAAATAAAAGGGGTGCATTTTCTTAGTAGAAAAGCCAGGAGGGGCGGGCCGAAAACGCAATAACTAAATATTCTATTAGCAAAGGCACCAATAGGTTACAAATAAAGAATAGCTTAGCTATCATATCACCTCGCGAGCAGCGAGCTACAGTTAGTCCATTCCTATAATAGAAGAGAAAAAGAAAAATGAAGGCATACCCTATTCATTCGCTTCACATTTCCTTTTGCCAAGAGCTACTTACATAGTCGGCTAGTTCCTCATAATTAAACAAAATAAAATGCAGCCTAAAATTATCCAAATCGCCTAAAAATTTAAGGAAAATTTCTGTAACGCAAGGGTCCTTGCTCACCAAGAAAAAAAGAAAAGAAAGGAGAGATTTTGCGGGAAGCTACAATGGTGATCGGTTGCCGTTGACTACAGAACCTTGACGCCGCTAGGCCGTTTGCCTTCCATGGCATCCTTCTTGTCGCGGCAATCAGAGCAGAGGAATGGGCCTTCCCATGGCTTGGAGCTTGATGAGAAGATGGATCCAGCATGGACAGATATGCCTTCACTTGGTTCCAGGTCTACCTGGCAAATGGCGCATGTAAACAAGCTTGAGAATGTATGCCCGCCATTCCAATCGGGACCTAACCTGCAGGTACAGGTAGATGAAAATTAGCACTGCTCTGTTGTGGATATCCCAAATGACAGGTTACAATACATTTATAGCATTTCAATTTAAAAATGTTTTTTTAGAAAAAAGGTAGAATACAACAAGATGAACATGAAAATCGATGGAAAGTATTATTGTGTAGCACGCTAGTACAACAGTACTAGTACCAAGATAGCAATGACAATGTATGTGATTTTGCAACCAGCTATGTAATTTCAGATTCAACAGAATCGAGCTATGCTGAGGCAGCCAACCACCCCATCTCAAACCCAGGTGATCGCAAAAAGTGGGTTCCTCCCTGGAAACTGAAAAACTGGACAGTTCAAACCAAGTTCGACGACCCATTAACCTTCATATGGTCTATATAGTACTGCAGGATTTCCGTTTGACATCCACTGTTTCCTAGATATTAATATTTCATGTCACTCTTATTGAGCATAGCCAACCCTCTCAGAAGGTTTATTGACATGGCTTGAGCTCCAAAACCCAAGCTGTTGGAACTGGAAGTAAAGTTTCAACCAGCTTCTTGTTCCAGAGAAATAATGTGAGGCAAACATAAGAAATCAAACACAAGATGTAGTATGCAGAAAATTAACCACTTGCAAAAACAATAATATACAGCCTTACTGAGTGCATGCTTCCATATATAATGGATAGCATGGTCGCATGGATAGAAAGCAACAATATAATGTTTAACTCTTAAAATTTAAAAATTGATTTCTCACATGAGAAAAACAAGACCAATGCCAAGGCCCATAATGAAGCTGTGAACAATAAAAGGGTATTACTGGCAGATAAAAGGAGCGCCCACATCATGGAGACACTGCATCCAGATTTTGCATATTCAGCCATCATGCTTATGAGCTTATACCATCTACTCACCTGTGCATTAACAGCATAGGATTGCGCTTGTGAAGAAAAAATTGCACGATGGATTGCAGCAAGGTGGTAAGGACTATAGGCAACATTTACTTTTGGGTTTTTTTGCATATTCAGCCAACGATGAACGTACAATCAGATTGTGCTAGTGACGAAAAGGTGCATTTGCTACCATGTTTAAGTATGCTATGGGGTGCAGCAAGGTGCCAATAACCCGTGCAGAGGAATTTCAATGGGTCCAAAAGAAAAGATTGAAAAGAATCAAGGGTAATGTTGATATGGCTAGTTTATTGCATGAACTCGATGGACAATAGCAGATTGATAATCGCCCTGGCTCGCCCTCGCTAGAGGCTCTGAGCACTCAAGAAATTATCTTTCTGCTCAACCCTAGCCGAGCCACAGCCCCTTACATAAATAGACCCTCAAGTCCCTAACAAACTTATCTCTAAAAAAGGTAACAAACCGAGCTACCAAACTTATCCCGCGAAACAACTCTTAACAAACTCAAAACTGAAAATAAACTATTCGGAACTACTCGGTATGAACTGGTGCTTCACCCGACGCTGGTATTTCTTGCCAAAGAAGGTGTCCAGAACACTTCACTCCCACTGACAGAAAAGCTTGTCCTCGAGCTTGCAGTCCGGGTAGTGATCCTTGAACTCGGTGAGGGATTCCCAAGTGGGGCATCTTCTAGGCTTCGACCAACCCACTGGACGAGGAGATTCCAAAAGTCTAGTTGGAGTAGCTCTGACCACCTTGGAAGGATCTGGTAGCGCCACACCCATTAGCTATGGGGGGTAGCGCAACCATGGACGTTGGTGGGTCGCCGTAATGCTTCTTCAAGAATGCCACATGGAAGACATCATGGATACGAGCCTTGGGTGGCAGACACGGGCAGTACGCTACTGCACCAACGCGCTCTACGATATGGAACGATCCATAGAACCTTGGCGCCAGCTTGGTCTTGGTGGAGGTGGTGATCCCGGCTGCCGAGCGTTGGTGAAGACGCAGCCACACCCACTCGCCGACGTTGAACTCCAAATCATGATGAAGCTTGTTGTAGGAAGTCTTCATGATATCCTGCGCCAGCAGCAGATGCTCCCGGATTTCAGCAAGGAACTCATCACGGTGCTGCAGTTGCTTGTCGACCACGACAACCCGCGCCAGCCCCGGTTGGTAGGACACCAGGGATGGTGGAGCACGACCGTAGACCACTTGGAAGGGCGTCGTCTGGAGCGCCGACTGGAAGTGTTGAAGCAGTACTCAGCCCATGGCAACCAACGGAGCCAGCTACGGGGACGGTCCCCCGCGAGGCACCGCAAATAGACGCCCACAATGCAGTTCGTGACCTCTGACTGGCCGTCGGTTTGGGGTCAAAAAGCAGAATTGAGGCAAAGCTTGACGCCGGCGAGCTTGAAGAGTTCCGTCCACAACGAGCTAGTGAACATAGGATCCCGGTCGCTGACGATGGAGCACGGGAAGCCATGAAGCTTGACGATGTTGTCGAAAGAAAGCTTAGGCCACCATGAGCGCCGTGTATGGGTGTCCCAGCAGCACAAAATGCGCCATCTTGGAGAATCGGTCGACCACGGTCAGAACCATGGACTTGCCGCCTATGCGAGGAAAGCCTTCGACGAAATCCATGGCGATGTTGCTCCAACCCGAAGAAGGAACGTTGAGTGGTTGGAGGCGGCCACCAGGGTGTAGATGCTCTGTTTTGTTCCGCTGACAAACAAAGCATCACTTGACATGGTCGCGGACGAGCTTGGTGGCGCGAGGGTTGTAGGAGCTGCAGAGGCGGACCAGTCTTCTGTACCCCTTCATGGCTCGTGCCGTGGGCCAACTCCAGGATCTGCGGCCAGAACGCTGACGAGGCCGGCACAAAAATCCGGCCCTAAAAAAGGACGATGTCGTCGGAGATAGACCAGCCCGCGCCTGCCGTGCCCGCCTCGATCTCCTGCTTCTTGGCGACGACCTCGGGCAAGGCCTCGGGTTCCTGGCAGAACTCGTCGAACAGGGCGAACTCCGAGCGTGAAATGGCATGGACACAGACTCCTGACTCATTCTCATCGCGGCGCGACAAGGCGTCGGCCGCCGGATTCATCTTGCCGGGCTCGTTTTTCACCTAAAAACTGTAACCAAATAGTTTGCTTACCCAGGTGTGCTGCGGAATCGTGGAAAGGCGCTGGTCCAGGAGATGCTTGAGGCTGTAGTGGTTGGTGCGGACGACGCACTCGCGTGTCCACTGGTAGGGCCTCCAGTGTCGCACCGCCTTCACCAGCCTGATGATTTCACGCTCGTACGCGGCGAGCTTGGCGTGCTGGGGTGTGACTATCTAGCTGAAGAAGGCGATCGGTCCTTGCTCCTAGTGCAGAATGGCACCAAACCCCATACCAGAGGCGTCGCAGTCCACCACGAACACCTTGTCAAAGTTGGGGAGTTGAACCGACACCATCGTGAGGGTGCACTTGAGGGCGTCAAACGCATTCGTGGCTGCCTGGCTCCACTAGAAGGCCTCCCGCTTGAGGAGGGCCATCAAGGGAGCGACTATGACGCCGTAGTTGTTGATGAAAGGGGGTAGTACCCGGTGAGGCCCAAGAAGCCCCGGAGCGCCTTCACCGGCCGCGGCAGCGGCCATGCCTGGACGGCCGCAATCTTGTCGTCGTCCATTGCCACCGCGTCGTTGGCGATGATGTGCCCAAAGTACTGGATGCGCGGTTCCCGGAAGAAGCACTTGGAGCACTTGAGGACGAGACCATGCTGACGGAGGGTGGTGAACATGGCCCGAACATGCTGGAGGTGTTCTGTCCAGGAGCGGCTGTAGACGAGGATGTCGTCGAAGAACACAAGCACGCAGCGACAAAGAAGGAACGGCTTGAGCACCTCGTTCATTAGCGCCTGGAACGTTGATGGTGCGTTGGTGAGCCCGAATGGCATGACCAGAAACTCGAAGTGGCCGTGATGCGTACGAAACGCCGTCTTGGCCACATCATCGAGGTGCATCTGCACCTGGTGGTACCCACTGCGCAGATCGAGCTTGGTGAAGAAGATAGCGCCCTTGCGCCCTTGAGTTCATCGAGGAGTTCCTCGACGATGGGAATTGGGAACTTATCGCGCACCGTCTAGAGGTTGAGCGCGCGGTAGTCCATGCAGAACCGCCAAGTGACATCCCGTTTGCGCACCAACAGAACTGGTGACAAGAACACCGACGTGCTGGTCCTGATAATCCCCTGGTCCAACATTGCCTGGCATTGGGCTTCAATCTCATCCTTTAACAGCTGGGTGTAGCGGTACAGTCGCACGGCCACCACCAGCGGTGTGTGGGGCAGAAGGTCGATCCGGTGGTCAAAGGAGCGTCGTGGCGGCAGGTCAATGGGTGTAGCAAAGAGGTCCCCGAATTCCTCCAACAATAATGCCATAAGATCCCTGGCGTCCGCAACAGCAAGGCGGCGTGCCAGCTCGGCATGGATACCGAGCCATGTGACTCAGTGATCATGTCGCCAGAAGGTCATGGAAAGCTTGGTCCCACAAGATGGGTCCCAACTTCCGGAGCCACTCGCACCCCAGGACGATGTCGAAGCCGTCGAGAGGGATGGCGTATAGGTCCATGGTGAACTACTCACGGTCGATGCAGATCTGCACGCGCTTGCAGACGCCTGTCGAGGCGACGCGGTCACCATTGGCAACGCCGTCCGTGAGGCCGGACCGTGGTTCTAGGACGAGACCGAGACAGCGCGCGGTCGTGTCGGCGATGAAGGAGTGGGTAGAGCTGGAATTGACCAGGGCCGTGGTGGCGGAGCTGGCCAGAACCATGAACAGCTGCAGGGTGGCGCTGGTCCTTATCCCAGTGATCGCCGTGTGCAAGATCTTGACGTCGTCCTCTGATGTGCTGCCGTCCTACCCCTCGACGTCGTCGAGCTCGTGGAAGTAGATCACCTTCATGGTGCATTGCTTGATGTGTTCCCGCGAGAACTTCGCTGGGCAGTTGTAGCAGAGACCATCGAGGCGGTGCAGTGTCATCTCTTCTAGTGATAGGCGCGTGAAGCGGCCGCTGCCAGGGGGTGCCGGCTTAACCGGTGCGCCGGGCGTTGTGGGTGTAGATCCGGGTGCACCTGTCATCGGAGGGGGCTTGGTTGGAGATGATGTCCCGCGAAAGACAGAACGCGATGGAAAGCGGCCTCCGGAGCATGGCGTCTCGTCAGAGATCTCCGTGCGGCGCTCAAACGCGCAGGCGAACACCATGGCATGCTCTAGCGTGTCGGGTTTCTGGAGCTCGACGTCGGTGCTCATTGGCTGTTGCAGACCAGCCATGAAGATGTCGATCTGCTAGCCCTCGGTGACACTGTCGCAACGCACCAGGAGTTTGTAAAGCTGATCCTGCTAGTCGTCGACGGGTCCGGTACAGCGAAGGTGGGTGAGTTCCCCCAGCAGATTGCTACGCAGGGGAAGGCCGAACCTCTTGTTGATGCCCTCGACGAACTTGGGCCAGGAGAGGGGGTCCCTTGGTTCTTCTCCCAAGGGTAGTACCACTGGCTGGCGGCACCCTAGAGGTAGAACATCGCCGTCCAAACCTTCTAGTCATCTGGCGTTCCGTGAGCGCGAAAGAACAGCTCTCCTTTGTGCAGCCAGGAGATTGGATCGTCGCTGCCATCGTATTTGGGGAAACGGAGCTTGTGGATGGGTGGCGCCGAGGGGTTGTAGGTGCTGGAGCCGGATGATGCGTCGAAATGGCCCTGTTTCTCCAGCAGCTGGGTCTGCACGTTCTTGATGGAAGTAGACAGATGGGCGTAGCCTGGCGGACGGATGCCACCTTCGTGTCCAGTTTTTTGCCGAGGTCACACATCATCTTGATCATCTTGTTGACAACCTCCTCAAAGTCAGCCTTCGAGACGGGGGAGGTGTCTTCTTCGTCGCTGGCCATGGCAGGGGATGAGGTGGGGTTAGCGGCGCAGGGGAGGGGAGGGGATGTGGATTGGTAGCAGCCGAGGAAAGACCAGTCTGATACTAGAGTTGATATGGCTAGTTTATTGCATGAACTCGATGGACAATAGCAGATTGATAATCGCCCTGGCTAGAGGCTCTGAGCACTCAAGGAATTATCTTTCTGCACAACCCTAGCCGAGCCACAGCCCCTTACATAAATAGACCCTCAAGTCCCTAACAAACTTATCTCTAAAAAAGGTAACAAACCGAGCTACCAAACTTATCCCCCGAAACAACTCTTAACAAACTCAAACTGAAAATAAACTATTCGGAACTACTTGGTGTGGACTTTTGGTGCTTCACCTGACGCTGGTATTTCTTGCCAAAGAAGGTGTCCACAACAAATGTCAATGGAATTGATACAAATCACTAGGGGCAAAAAAAGCGTGTTCAAACAACCACTATGAGAATCAAAAGTGTGTTCCAAATGAGAATCTAACTTTTAAGGTCAAAGAAATAGAATCTAACTTCCACAAAATTGATGAGTGGAATTTATACGTTTTCAAGGGTAACGCAAAACCTTACCAGCACCAAAACTAGAGAGAAGGAACAATTGAGCATTTCTTTTGATGAGTCCAAGACTCCTTTTGTCAACATTTTAAATTTTACATATATAACTATAAGTTTGAAACACACTTAGCACTCAGTCAAATGGAACTGTCTTTAAAATCTGTGAGTCATTTCACATGAAGAATTGTGATATAAATCCGGGAACCATAGAGAAAACAATGAACTCTGATCTGGATTATAAACAGTAGGTGGTGAGAACTAATAATATGTCAAGCTTGTTTGAATCTACACAGAGGTTCCATGTTAGAATTGATCAATGTTCAAGTCAGATGTTTAGCAATGACAGAACACCGAGGCGGGGAATGAATGGACTAGCTGTTACACTGACTAACTAATGTACTAATGTAGCTTACTAGGCTCCAACCTAGTTGGCATGTAAGTATATTTGTATGGTTCACAACAAATACTACTCCCTTTGAAACAAAACAAACCCTGCTACTCACACCTATAAACATGGAGCTAGTGCAAAAACAAATGAAAATTCTGATTAAAAAAACATTTGGAGAAAGAATTGAACTAACCTTTCTGATAGCATGGCTGAACCCTCTTCAAATATCTCTACAACAGCACCAGCCCCTGAATGCTGCTTAGTCAATTTCTGAGAAGGCTCCTTTGCTTTCTTTCTGAAGATTAACGATTTCAACTTGTTCATCTTTTTAGGTGGAGATGGAGGCCGTATTGTTTGACCAGGTGGGATTATGTCAACAACAATGCAGGTTGTATCATCCTTTAGCCCTCTTGTCCTGAGCGCCTCCTAAATGATTATTGCAAACATGTGGTTGGTTAGAAAAATATGTCTGGTGATGCAACGATGGTTACTGGCAACCATAAGAAGCATCATCAAGGCTAAACAAGAATCTATAACCTAGTTTTGAACCATGCACCTTAACGACTTGCTTTGCAGCAAGCTCAGCAGGTAAACCTCTGCAAGACTTAGCAGCTGCCTCTGAGGATAATGCATCCCAAATGCCGTCTGAGGCAATGATAAGTCTTCCTCCAGCATTTGACAACTAAGGGGAAGAAAAATGAACCAAGTCAACCAAATAGCATACTGATGGATAGCATCTACATGGAGACTGATGTGATAGGTAGGAGAATTTCTGACATTTATGAAAACAATAGAGTACCTTCACTTGCTTCACATAAGGAACAGGAACAATAAATTCACCAACATCAATATCTCCAATGGATCTTGATAGGCATAGTCCTCCTGGCCAGCATCGTAGCGGGCCAATCTTGTAACAGGGTAGGACAATTGTTATGTTGTTTTCTAATCCTTGAAATATTAAGCTACTTGTATTTAATGCATGGTATGATACAAATAGCATAGAAAAGGTAGCATGTAAAATCCTATTCTTTTGACAGAAGAAATGCAATAAGTGAGAGCACACCTCAGCTCCACCAACAACACTAAGCCTTCCAACTTCACCTCCGCTTGCTGTAACGCGCTCCCTCCTGCCATTATTACATGATAATTTTGGTAAAGCAAAAATAACAATTTATTATTTTTCCAGCCAAACAATTGGTCAACAATAATATCCGCACTAGCACGCGAAGCAAGAACATTAAGAAGTGCTACCGATTATAGTTCATCAAACCAAGGCTTTAGCAAATAAAAGCTTTCTACTTTTGAATATTGAAAACTAATACAAGCTAAGATAGTAATTAGTAACTTCTATTAATAGTGGTGGCATGCTCCACTTAGTGTCTGGAAATGGTAACATGACTTTGTATCATAAATAGGGGAGGAGTAATTGCTGCATGAAGAGGTGTGAACATTCAAAGTAACTAGCAATTGAGTACATACAGCTGATTTAGTAACAAACAAAAGCACACATGCATGTAATCCCAATTCCATTTTACCAGCAAAATACCATATCGACACATAATTTCGAAAGTAACTAATACTCACTCCTCAACATTTTCTTCTAGTCTGTGATCCACAGTAAGCAAAGAAACAGTCCCACCCTGTGCATCTAAAATACAGCGAGAATCGCCAACAGAGGCAACAGTGATAGTCCATCCATCAATTATCACAAAAGTAGCAGTTGTGCCAGAAGTTTGGCCTGGTAAACATCCAAAAGGGAGAAATTCATCAGCATTCTTGATAGCTTATAGGGCAGAAGTAATTGCAAAAATACTGATTGCAGGTAACATGCCTTTGCTCTGGAACTCCTTGTCAGTCTTAACGAACCCTGCGACCAGTGCTCGGGGCAATGCGTGCAACCACTCCTCCCTGGACAGCCCACGTGGCATCGCACTGAGGACATGGTTGAGCAAATTGTCCCTTGTGTATATTGCGGCGGCGTTACCATTATGGCCATCAAGTACCTGAAGACAGAGAAACGTACTATTAGCGCTTGGCGCTACTCCAGTCTACCCATGGCACTTGCAGCGTCAAGCACTCCACCCATGGAGCAGTTAAGTGCGTAACTGCGAATTCTGAGCTCATAGTCCCATGCCCCAGGTCTTAAACCATGAACAGGCCTACTAAGATCTGCAGCTTAGGAAAAAATTTTAGCGACCAACCTGATAGATGCAAAGCAAACTCCAAGCTACCAATGCAGCACAGTTGCTAGGGCCAGCGAATCGAAGCTCGCTAGCTCGGTATTCAGCTACTCCCGAGTTCCAAATCAACAGATACAGAATAGCTCGGTACTACTGCTGCAATTCAACACACTAAGTGTCCAAGACTAGAGAGATGGATGCCCAGAGAGCGGAGGCGCGAGATGGGTGAGTGGGTACTCACGGCGAAGACGGCGAAGGTGGGGTGCGGCGAGGCCGCGGAGGAGGAAGCAGAGGTGGAGGGGCGCGGGCAGTCCGTCCTCAGCAGGAAGAAGTCCTCGCCCTTTTTGGACTGCGCGGCGCACCCGTAACGCAGCAGCGGGCGCTGCCGCCGCGCCTCCTCCTCCGCCGGCTCCCCACACACGCCGGAGCCTCCGGCGTCCTCGTCGCGCGCGCAGATCCTGCTCCCGCCGCCGGCGCAGCGCTCGGTGCTGGCCTCCTCCTTGATGAGCGCGGCGAGCGGCACGAGCCCGCTCCCTCCGCCCTGGCGCCGGTGGTGGTGGTGTGGGTGCTGGTGCGCCGCCGCCGAAGACGACGACGACGACGACATTCCCCTGCCCCTCGACCCGTCCCCGATCGGATCGAGGCCGGGGGGGGGTGGGGGGACGGACGACAGACGGAGGGCCACGAGCGCGAGTAAAGGGAGGTGGAGGCGAGACGCGGTTTTGGTTTTATTACTGGGCGACCGCCTCGCCGTCGCAGTGGTCTCGCACGGTCAAGTTGCCTCCCTCGAGTCCGTCCGTCCTTGTTGCCGCTGTGTTTTCTTGTTGCCTTTTTTTATCGGCGTCACCCTCGAGATGGTTGGCAGTTTTCAGGTTCCTAGGCATGTTTGGTTCATTAAGTAAACTTTAAACTTTAATTCTATTACATCAAATATTTAGACACTAATTAAAAATATTAAATATAGACTAATTATAAAATCCATTGTATAAATGAAGACTAATTCGCGAGACGAATCCATCAAGCCTAATTAGTCCATAATTTGATAATATTATACTACAGTAAATATATACTAATGATGGATTAATTAGGTTTAATAGATTTATCTTGTGAATTAGTCTTTATTTATGCAATTGATTTTACAATTAGCTCATGTTTAGTCTCCCTAATTAGCATCCAAATTTTCGATGCGATCCAGACTATAAATTAGTCCGTGGATCCAAACACCCCCTATTTCGGCGGCTAGGGTCATTTGTCCGGTACCCAGCTGCAGGCGTGAATTATAAATGTGAATTAGGTAACCAAGAACCTCATGTCCTAAGTCCACAAATATGAAAGTAAGGATATACTCTTTGTTGCTTTGCAACAAAAGAAAACTAGAGCCATTCAACCTATCATGGTCTAGTTATGGGCTAAGTATACCCAAATATCGGGTAAGCCTTACTGAGTATTAGTATATTCAGCCTTGCTAGTAATATGGTTTTCAGATATGTTGTTCGTGACCTAAGTGGGTAGTCTGACTTGGCCCGGCACTGTTCCGCTTGGCTGGTCCGTGGAATGGGATCCGTCCCCGGCCGGCAATGACCCTTCGAAGTAACGCCATGCTTTGGGCTGAGTATGGTGCCTACCTCTGCGACGTATGTAGTCGCATTGTTGTTTTCGCTGCTAACTCTGAATACTACCTGGTAAACTTGAAGTTTTGAATAATGCTTGTATAAATTTGTATTAGATAGGATGAAACAAAACCCCTGTGTGGTGTAAAAGTTACGAGCTGTTGTAAGGCTGGACTCGTCTTCGTGCGAGGTAAACCTACGTCGATCCTGTGTAACCGTGGTTGGATCGGGTGGTGACCCGACAGACCAATGAGTTGTTCCGTTTGAAGTGCGTTGAGCTTCTGTCACCTGCCTAGCGATGACTAGCGCGCTTGAGTCGGAATAATTCAAGTGGTTCTGCCACAGCTGGTATCAGAGCTGTAGATTTACGCTTACAGCCGGTACCAGAGATATAAGCATACCTAGGATTGCAGCAGCTCTTAAAAATGCTTTCAGAATAAAAATTTATTTAACAAAAGAGTTTATAAATTACGTTGGACTCGTTAAGGTTTGTGCTTAGATCGTAAAGCCCTAAGGGTTTATATGGGAGTTATCAGGTGGCTACTAATATATATATATAGTACTATTCTAACTTCCAGCACTATATTTTTATCAAAATTTACTTTCGAGCACAACCAATCTTAGATTTTACATTCGGGTGCGTCGTTACTCGACGTTGAGGTAATAAGGTAAGGATCCTCAGCCAACTGAGAGAGATTGGCCTTCCCGACAGTGATGCGAACCGAACGTTGTTTCTCAAGCAGTGGCTTACTTGAGATGCTGCCATTATACCAACAATTAGTTGATCATATTGGGAGTATATGGTTAGGCACAGGGTATGGTGATCGCTGTTCGTACCCCCATTTTATACGGTACCCCCGTGAATACGTTGCAGACGTAATGTATGTTAACATCGTCCGTATGGCGAAAATTGTACGGATACTGTTTCTATAGTGAACAGTAATATTTGGGGACGCTTTCATGACGTGCTGGCATGAAAGGTTCGTGATATACAACTGTGGTTTTCTGCAGGTACATTAAAAACGATTAATAGGTTAAGACGGATAGGATTTATCGACTAGTTATTATAGAGAGAGACGTATGTATTGTGCCACCGAAATTAACCACGTAAGTCCAAAGATATTTGGCAGTTGTTTTTGGTTGTGAGGTCGAGTAGTACGTGTATGCATAATCCATGATCAAACAAAGTGAATGCACTGAATGTGTTGTTCTTTTAAGAACATCTAGAGTGTTGTCTATCCCTAGTGCAGTCTCGATATGATCCTTGCGGCAGCCTTAGTTGAGTGTCTCGGCATCTATTATTTCATTCTCAAGATCTATAACATCCATCTGATTTCCAGCCTTTACTGTTACCAGAATCGGTTGTCTCGTTCCATTTACCTTGTGAGTTCTCGGCAAGGTAGTTGCATTCCAGTCATCCCATGCATCTAACTCACATTTATTGTCCCAATATATTCAACTATTTGTTGAAAACCTTCAATCTCACCATTTGAATTCTTGCTTCAGATGGCGGAATTTCCAAAGATCTTTTGGGACCACGAGGGACATGTTCATACCAATGCGTTGCATTGGGAGGGTTTTCCACGTCTTTTGTGGGAGTCACTTCAGTTATTTTGCTACACCGAGCGCCCGCAATATGATGGAGTTGAGTATAGTGAAGAGGGTGCTCCTCAGTGCAGAGTAAAGATGACCATCCCTCAACATCCTTTTCGTTCTCTGTGGCAGCCCATCGAGATTAATGTGGTTGGTTATCGCCTCGTTGACACTATAGAAGTGGCAGCCCTTGAAGCTATCAACATTTTCTGTGACCAACATCCAGAAGAAGTTGCTGAGTATCCTATTGGCCTATTCCCTACAGTAGATTCTCATGACCCCGAGTGGGTTTTTCGAGTATCACATTGTGGCCATTTGCTGGGAGATCTGGCCGAAGAGACGTTATGTGCTACAATCAGATTCATGAATGCACAGCACCACTATCAGATACTTCAGCACCGCGGTATGAACCAACTGACCTGCATAGCTCAAAGTCATCATAGAAATATTGACCAACAGGTTACTCAGATTGAAGAGCTCGAAGCCACGATCACTGCTAAAGATGAGGTTATCGCACAGCGAGATGAAACCATCACCCACCAAGAGGATCAGATCCTCGAGAGTGATACAGTGATTATCCAGTGCAACACTATTATTGAGTTCCTCCAGGAGCAAGTCCACGACCTCACCCTTGAGCTTGACGACGCCATCGCCCACATCAATGTGCTCCATGAGCAGCCGGCACCTCCTGATGTACCTGAGGAGACTGAGAGTGAAGGTGAAGGAGAAGACCCGGAGGAAATTGAAGGAATTTCATATCTCAATTCCGAGCATGGAGATCCAGAACCTAACCCCCAACCAAATCATTCTTCTTCCGGCAGCCAGCCTTCTGTGGGCAACCTCGACGATTTCTAGTTCATCTGTATCGTCGATATCCTAGATGTATTTAGTGTAGAATAGTGTGATATCGGGAGTGGGTAGTCTACTTTAACCAAGGGCCACTTTGTTGTACTATATGTGGCATGCGTATGTATGGCTTGACTTGTAATAAGCAGACCACCGAGATGTGATATATTTAGGACTACCAGTTTCTAATCCGTAACCTGAGTTTGTGTATCTTTGCACTTTGAATGTGTTGGTTAAACAGAATATGTGATACGCATATCTGTTAAGCAGCGGTATATCTTCTGAAAATGGGAGCAAGAATAGGTTGTCTATAATGGACATCTTCTTTTTTAGATGGTTGGCGCTACGTGTGGAATCCCTGAAGGTTTTAGGCCGGACCAGGCTAGCGGTCCCCAACAACCGTCACCAGCACCGCCAAATCTAGCAGAAGTGATGGCACGGCAGACTGAACTACTTAATCAGCTAGTGCAGGCACAGATGAACCAATACCATCACGAGCAATGAGGTTGGGATGAACCTCCATCTGCTAGTTATCAAGACTTCTTCAGCACACAGCCCCCACTTTTCCACAAGACTGAAGAGCCTCTCGACGCCGATGCATGGCTCCGTACTATTGAGTCTAAGTTTGCGCTACTATCCGCACCATGTTCAGAAGCAAATAAAGCACTTTTTGCAGCACAGCAGCTTCGCGGTACTGCCCGCAGCTGGTGGGATCATTATTATGCCATGCAGCCGGATGGACACATAATCACGTGGGAAGAATTCCGGACCGCCTTTAGGGCGCATCATATTCCTGAAGGACTTATTGAGTAGAGGCTCAATGAATTCTTAGCTCTTACCCAGGGAACCCACACTGTAATGCAGTACGCACAGGCCTTTAATCACCTGTGTCAATATGCGGGCTATCATGCAGACACTAACACCAAGAAGCGGGATTGTTTCCGTCGTGGCCTGAATACCAAGCTCAAAGAACGATTGAATCTTGTGAGGGTAGACACTTTGAACAAGCTGGTCAACATGGCCATTACTCAAGAAGATTGCATTTCAGCCCATCGGGCTGAGAAGAAGCGGAAGATACCCACTAGACTCTCGAATGTTCAACCACTGAGGTATCGGTTAGTCCAGAATACAGTTACACAAGCTCCGCCCTGAAATAATCTGTCAGGGAGATGGATAGCCAGGCTTCCTCAGCAGCCTAGATTCAACAGGCCGCCTGTACCGCAACCTCAGCAGCAGCTTAGCTCAAGGCCGAATTTACTGCAGTTCAACCAGGGAAACAACAACAATCGTTGTTTTAATTGCGCAGCTCATCAGAAATTGCCCTCAACCTAGGAAATCATTCCAAGGACAGACGTCCAACCCGAGCAGCAAGGGCAAGGGCAAGAAGCAAGTTGTGCAAGTCCGCCAAGGGAGGGTGAATTTCACAACTCTCTCCGAACTTCCCAAGGGTGCACCAATAATGACGGGTACTTTCACTATACACCATCAACCCGCAGTTATACTTTTTGATTCTGGTGCAACTCATAGCTTTATCAGTTTAAAGTTTGGAACAAAAATAGGCTTAGATTTCCATCCTACTAAAGGAGCATATATGATAGCAAAAGACAGATTTACTTTTGTTAGATCTAGAAGGAATGGATATCCTCCTAGGCATGGATTGGATGACTAGGCACTGAGTATCATTAGATATCTCTTCCCGAGCAGTTGAGATAGACTCACCCTACCAAGGAACTACTATTCTCTATCTTTTACAACGGAAGTGCATCAACTCTTGTGCCTATGCTGTAGAAGGGGTCAAGCTAGGGGACATCCCTATTGTATGTGAGTACCCAGATATTTTTCTAGATGATTTGCTTAGGATGCCTCCGGATAGGGACATTGAGTTCGTTATAGAGCTACAACCCGGCACAGCCCCCATCTCAAAGAGGCCATATCGTATGCCACCCAATGAGCTGGCAGAATTGAAAATTCAACTTCAGGACCTCCTTGATAAAGGTTTTATTCGTCCAAGTGCTTCACCATGGGGATGCCCAGCCCTATTCATGAAGAAAAAGGACAATAGTCTAAGACTATGTGTAGACTATCGCCCTCTCAATGCGGTAACCATCAAAAACAAATATCCTCTTCCCCGCATTGACATCCTGTTCGATCAATTAGCCGGAGCCAAGGTATTCTCTAAAATTGACCTTCGCTCTGGATATCATCAGATAAAGATTAGGCCTAGTGACATTTCAAAAATGGCATTTTCCACCAGATATGGACTCTATGAATATCTGGTTATGTCTCTTGGTCTTACCAATGCACTAGCATATTTTATGTATCTTATGAACTCAGTCTTCATGCCAGAGCTCGATAAATTCGTTGTGGTATTTATCGATGATATTCTGATCTATTCCAAAAACCTAGAAGATCATGCAGGACATCTCCATGTCGTTCTTCAGAGATTGAGAGACCACCGTTTGTATGCCAAATTCTCCAAATGTGAGTTTTGGTTGGATACAGTTAAATTTCTAGGTCACACCATCTCCAGTAACGGCATATCCATCGATCCGAGTAAAGTACAGGAAGTACTGGATTGGAAGCCTCCTACTTCACTCCATCAAATCCGCAGTTTTCTTGGTCTAGCTGGCTATTATCGTCGTTTCATCCCAAACTTCTCTAGAATAGCCAAGCCCATGATAGAATTACTGAAGAAAGGAGTTAAATTCTCCTGGAATGAGAAATGTGAAGAAGCATTCCACACCCTAAGAGCACATCTCACTATTGCTCCAGTTTTGGCTCAACCAGATAATTCCAAACCTTTTGACGTTTATTGTGATGCTTCGGGCATCGGACTTGGTTGTATACTTATGCAAGACAATCGAGTAATTGCTTATGCATCGTGAGCACTCAGGGCTCATGAACAGAACTATCCTACACATGATCTTAAACTTGCAGCTGTTATTCATGCACTTAAGATTTGGAGACATCATCTGATGGGTACTAAGTGCAACATTTATACTGACCATAAGAGCCTCCAGTACATTTTTACACAAGCAGATCGAAATATGAGGCAAAGACGTTTGCTAGAACTTATAAAGAATTATGATATAGAAGTATACTATCATCCAGGCAAAGCCAATGTAGTTGCGGATGTACTTAGCCGCAAGGCGCACTGCTCTTTCTTATCAGTAGAAGCCTTCAGTGAAACTCTCTGTTAGGAAATGAGAAAACTCAATCTCGAGATTATTCCTAAAGGTAGTTTAAATCATATCGCAGTTGAGGCTACACTTAAGGATAGTATCGTTATGGCATAGCAGCATGACGAAGGGGTCAAAATCATCAAGCATATGCTAGCCCAAGGGGAAGAAAAGTACAAGTGCTTCCAAGTGGATTACAAGGGGATTCTATGGTTCAAGGACCATCAGCTTCGCAAGCAGATATTGGACGAGGCACATCTATCCAAGTTCTCCATGCACCCCGGCAGTACCAAGATGTACCAAGACTTGAGACAAAACTTTTCGTGGACTCGCATGAAAAGAGAAATTGCAAAGTATGTCTCGAAGTGTGACATTTGCCAAAGAGTTAAAGCCAGCCACTTAAAAACTGCTGGTGTTCTTCAGCCTTTTTATTCCCTCTTGGAAGTGGGAAGATATCAGCATGGATTTTATCGTTGGCTTACCCAACACCTCCGAAAAGCATGATTCTATTTGGGTAATCGTTGATCGATTAACAAAGACCACCCATTTGCTTCCCGTGCATACCACTTAGAATACCAAAAAGTATGCTGAGATCTACCTAGACCAAATCGTTCATCTCCATGGAGTACCTAAGACGATCATTTCTTATCGTGGAGCATAGTTCATTGCTCGTTTCTGGGAGCAACTTCAACGTTCTCTTGGAACCAAATTAATACGAAGCTCCGCATATCATCCACAGACAGACGGACGAACAGAAAGAATAAATCAAATCCTAGAGGATATGCTTAGAGCCTGTGTAATCCAGTGTGACAAGAATCGGGACAAATGCTAATCTGTGGCGGAATTTTCCTACAATAACAGTTATCAGTCGAGTCTAAAGATGGCTTGGTCTCAAACCGACGAACGTAAATTTTTTGGACCTGATCTTGTCACTGAAGCAGAAGAAAAAGTGAAGACCATCCAGTATAATCTAAAAGTAGCCCAATCTTGACAAAAGAGCTATGCGGACAAACGAAGAAAACCATTGCAATTTAAAGTTGGTGATTTTGTATATCTCCGAGTATCTCCTACTAGAGGTATTCAACGGTTCGGCATAAAAGGAAAACTCGCTCCTCGATATGTTGGACCTTTTGAAATTCTCAAAGTCTATGGACCCGTAGCTTATCGTCTTCAACTTCCTCCTCAACTAGTAGCCGTTCATGATGTCTTCCATGTGTCTCAACTTAGGAAGTGTATCAAAACCCCTACTGAGATCATCGATTCACAAGCCATCGAAATCGAATCAGATCTATCTTATACTGAGCATCCGATCAGAATACTGGATACCAAGGAAAGAATCACAAGAAGAGAGACCATCAGGATGTTTAAAATTCAGTGGAACCATCACACCGAAGAAGAAGCGACTTGGAAAACCGAGTCATATCTTCAACGCAACTTTCCAGACTTCCTTAGAGCCAATCCAGATATTTAATCATCCGATTTCATCCTGTTCCTAAATCTCGGGACGAGATTCTTTTTAGGGAGGAAGGCTGTAACATTTCTGGTACTTGGGAGTAAGATACACTAGAGTTTAGTGTAAAGTTCGTGTTTGTTCTTGTGATATGGGTTTAAAACCTAAGTGCAAGTTACAGGGTATTTTTGTAATTATGAAATTAATTAGAGTTCTTTTGTAAAATGTGTTTGAATGAAAGGTAATTTCAAAATGTATGAAGGTTTGTGTTGCAAAAGCAAGTATTTACTTTTAAACCACTGTAAGAAGTGGAATTACCCTAAGGTTTCATTTGAAATGTGAAATTTAAATAGGTTTTATTTGAAATTGCATAGTTTGTCGGATTTTGAAATAGTTTTGAAACCCTAACTCCTTTGAAGCTGATCCTTAAAGCAAAGTTGTAGTTATTTTTAAGCCCTACACTTTTGATTTTTGGCATATTTTCATTTGGGATATGGTTTGAAAGAAAATTTTACTTTACAGTGAACCCCTTGCACTTTTGGAAAATTATGGATAAGTCCTCATCATCTTCCTCTCTCCCCTCCTTCTCTGTTTCACTGCTGCGCCACCCGCCGCCCCCTCGCCGGCGATCTCCCTGGCCGCCAACTACCCCCTCGCCGCCCTACCCGCACCACCTGGCCTCCAGCTCGCTCGCCCGCCGCTCGCCCGACCCCCCTGGCGTTTTCCCCGCCTAGCCACGTCGCACCGCCGCTGCCCGAAGCCGCCATGTCGCACCGCCGGCTGCCAGCAGCTGCTCCCCGCTCACCGTGACTCCTCTTGGTCTTGCAGCGCGTCCAGGAGCCCTCCTTGACTTCTTTTCACCTCCTCTTTTTCTTCTCCGCTCGACTACCGTTGCCAAAGCTCCGCCGCAGTCCTGCTCGCTGCCGTTAGCCGCCTTCGCCGCCCCACGTCCGCATCCTGGTGCTCCCCTAGCACCGCCACATCCCATCGAAACTTCCTAGCCAGCTCTTCTCCATCCTCTCACGTTTACGCCGCCCAGAACGCCGCGCCGGCGATCCTCTCCACCGCTGCCGCTCGGTCTCACTATTGTCCCGACGCTCCGCCCCTCTTAGCCCTCGCCAAGCTCACCACCAGCACCATACCTACGCGTAGAAGCTTCCTAGCCACTTTCCCGTCGCCCTCCTGCATTTCGACCACCGGAATGCCACCGCCGCTCCCGAAACTTCACCGCACCGGCTCGGACTTCCGTCGAACCATCGTCTCTGAGCCTTTTTTCTTCGATTCCGGTCATCCCCGAGTCTGCCGTGAGCCCCTGAACCTTTTCCACCACTTTCCCCTTGACTCCAGTGGGCCGCCTCGCCGGAATTTGGCCGCCGTTGTTCGGTTCCTCTGTTCAAACCGACCAGGGACCCAATTGCAAGTCTTCTTTTCTTTCTAGGGTCTTTTCTACAACAATATCAGTACCCCCAATTCAAATCTGCCAACTTTGAAAATCTATAGAAATTTGTAGAAAAATCCCAAACTAGTTTTGTTGTACTCTAAGAGTCTAGCTCTGCAAGTTTTGTTACTAAAGTTTAGTTTGAAACTTAATGTTTTAAGTGTTATTTTAAAGTTTAACAAAAGGGAATCTTGTATGTATCTCGTGCATGCTAGCTTTATTTCATGTAATCTTTGGTATGCAACTTGTATGTGGCATGAGTGAACTTGTGTGCAAATTTCACCATCAGTACTAAACTCTAACTGGAACTCATTTAAATTTGTGCAAATTAAGCTTGAAAATGAATTAAGACAATTCAAGCATTTTTCTGATGCTTCCATGCTTAGGTCTTTTTACCATATATCTTTCTGATGTTGAGTAATTGACAGTAATTTTTGAATAATTTATAGCACTATTTAACTTAAGGTTTTGATTTAAACTTGAAATTTGAATTTGATTCAAATACCTTAGTTTCTGCTTTCAAAAATTTATGAAAAATTTTTGGCAAGCTCATCTGATAGAAAGTAAACATACTCACCAAAATTCAAAGCCAGAGCCCCTATAGATTTCAATCTAAAAATAAAACTTTTTAACTTAAGTTTGAATTTGTTCATTTTTGTACCACTAACCTGTTAGGTTTAAAAATAAGAAATTAATAGAAGCTTTGTATCAACTTCAAGTGTGTGTAGTTAAATTCCTAACCTCAATACTCTTATGCTTGGAGTTATAGAAATTATTTATGATACTAGCAGAGTTAATTGGATTAATGTATAATAAGTAAATTTGAATTCTTGGAATTCAAATCCTTTGCTTTGTGGTGTTTTGAATGTCAATTGTTGGATTGCAACCTTATCATGAAGGAAAGTTAATGACTTAATAATCATTTAATTTAAATCATTGCATATCATGTAGAATCAATGACGCTTGAAGACGGAACCTATGAATTGGTCCCGGAACCCGAGCAGGGTATATCTAAAGACCAAGTGAACGTCGCCGAGGATCTTACTGAAGCCCCGAACCAAAGTTCAGAAGTTGTTGACATTCCTGACCCCAGCGTCACCCAAGAAGGCAAGCCCCGGTGCATAACCCAGTTTTTCAAATTATGCACTTATTATGTTATATACCTATATTGTGCATTAAGTTTTAGGAGTTGTAATGAAACCCTAGATGCATGAAACTTAGGAACCTATGTAATGTTTTTTCGAGTCTTTACCGAATAGATGCTCTGCTAATAAGACCGGCAAAAGTTGAGTGATTTCCTGTCACTCGCGCGATATAGGAGTTGATTGTTTACCATTCTGCAATCACTATAAGGATAACGGACAGGGTATGTACGATATCATGACTTGAAAGAATACCCCGTCTGTGTTGATTTAAGTTTGATAAGGTCGCAGTGTGTGGTAATGGTGGTCAAGTGTTTGAAAGTACTAGCCACATACTGTAAATATGGTACGCGGTAAGCCTATTACCTGATTGGCCCGGCAAGTGGACTTACCCCACCACTCGAATTTTGGTTTTTGTCACACACACGCACCGACGTGTGGGAATACGTTCCGCGTAGTGGACAGGAGTCATACTCAGTCACGCTGTAGGCGTACGTCCCGCACAGCGAATGTGCGTATGGTCCTGCAGTCGCTTGTGGTGGCCCTGATCCATGCCCCGGAATAAGATGGGAACGGTTGCCCGGAAAGTTAAGTTTCCGAGTGTGTGAGTAGGATCCCTTGCAAGGTTATGAAATTCAATTCAGAATCGTCCGTTTCTCGCGGAGATTGAGACTACTTGGTACTTCTGCCACATAGAGTAATAACAGTAACGGTTAATGGAATAATTTTGTTGGATGCTTAATATCTACCTTGCTTGACTAGTATAGGTGCTTACCTAGAATGGTTAAAAGAAACTAGAATTTGAAAGCTAACATATGAAAGTAAGGATATACTCTTTGTTGCTTTTTAGCAAAAGAAAACTAGAGCCATTCAACCTATCATGGTCTAGTTATGGGCTAAGTATACCCAAATGTCGGGTAAGCCTTGCTGAGTATTAGTATACTCAGCCTTACTAGTAATATGATTTTCAGTTATGTCATTCGTCACCTAAGTGGATAGTCTGACTTTGCCCGGCACTGTTCCGCTTGGCTGGTCCATGGAATGGGATCCGTCCCCGGCCGGCAATGACCCTTCGAAGTAACGCCATGCTTTGGGCTGAGTATGGTGCCTACCTCTGCGACGTATGTAGTCGCGTTGTTGTTTTCGCTGCTAACTCTGAATACTACCTGGTAAACTTGAAGTTTCGAATAATGCTTGTATAAATTTGTATTAGATAGGATGAAACAAAACCCCTGTGTAATAATGTTAAATTATCCTGTGGTGTAAAAGTTGCGAGCTGTTGTAAGGCTGGACTCGTCTTCGTGCGAGGTAAACCTACGTCGATCCTGTGTAACTGTGGTTGAATCGGGCGGTGACCTGACAGACAATGAGTTGTTCTGTTTGAAGTGCGTTGAGCTTCTATCACCTGCCTAGCGATGACTAGCGCGCTTGAGCCGGAATAATTCAAGCGATTCTGCCACAGTTTCCTTCTATTCCGACTAGTTCTACGAGTAGTCCTACTACAGTACGAGTAGTTACAACAGATGTATGCCATGGGCCATGTCCTATCCTTTATCCTAGGATATGTACACTATGTGCATAGTCCCGTGGGCTCGGGTCTGACAAGTACTGTAGGCTTCCGAGTACTTCTAAAGGCGTCTTCGAGTTCTCCCAAACTCCATCTTGAAGGTGTCTTCCGAGTACTTCCTTGGCTGCATCGAGGCTTGAGGTGCTCATGCCCTGAATAGTTGTCAAGTCTTCTTTTATATGGGGTGCGATTAAACTCGCATTCCATATGGAATAGCCCCCGAGCCTTAGGTTGACTCGTAGAATCAGGCTGAGGGTCAATTTAGCCTTGAGTCTTCTATCCTTATCTTCCAAAAGATTTGAAAATAAGTCACTGATGATACGTGTCCCGTAGCCCTCGAGCCTTGAATCCAAATCCCAAAGGTTTGGAATAAAGGATCAGAAAGAATCGTTGCATGCAATATATGACGGTAAAGATTTGATGGTTAAGATGGGCAAATTGGTTTAGAAATTCGAAAACCGCTTTTTTCGGGATGAATTCCCTGAAAAAATGGTTAAACAAATAACTTCTCCAAAAAATGCCCTAAATTACCACTCAAATCAAACCATATTCACCGAGTGCCGTGTCGCATCCAGCCCCCGAGCCTGGAAGCTAGATGAGCCCACACGAGATACACCTAGTAGTTGGTGGCACCAGCCCCCGAGCCTAGGCATTGGCCAAGTTGTTGCTGGATCTTGAATTGTCGATGAAGCAAACTAGTCGTAGTCGATTCCGACTAGATTTCTAGATGAGATGAGTAGTCAAAGTAGCTGACGACGCGTAAAACTAGTCGGGAAATAGTAAACGCAATGTATGGGAGCAAAGCCCTTGCAGTAAACTCCATGAATAACTAGTCGAGAACTAATAAATGGAGTAGTGCTGGATGTATGGGAGCGAGGCCTTGTTAGTAACACTGAATACTAGCCGAAAACTAATAGTCTGAGCGTTACTGGAAGTATGGGAGCGAGGCCTCTTCAGCAACTTAGAATACTAGTCGGAAACTATTAGTCTGAGAGTTACTAGAAGTATGGGAGTAAGGCCCCTTAACTAACATAGAATACTAGTCGGATACTAGTAGTCTAGGTGTTACTGGAAGTATGGGAGTGAGGCCCCTTCTGTAACATAGAACACTAATCGGAAACTAGTACTCTGAGCGTTACTAGAAGTATGGGAGGCGAGGCCCCTTCAGTAACATAGAATACTAGTCGGAAACTAGTAAACTAAGCGTTACTAGAAGTATGAGAGCGAGACCCCTTCAGTAATATAGAATCCTAGTCGGAAAGTAGTAATCGGAGCGTTACTGGAAGTATGGGAGCGAGGCCCCTTCAGTAAACTTACACGTAGTACCAGTCGTGAACCAGTAAACAGAGTAGTACTAGAAGTGTGGGAGTGAGGCTAGAAACATAGAATACTAGTCGGAAACAAGTAATCTGAGCGTTACTTGAAGTTTGGGAACGAGACCCCTTCAGTAACATAGAATACTAGTCTGAAACTAGTAATTGGAGCGTTACTGGAAGTATGGGAGCGAGGCCCCTTCAGTAACATAGAATACTAGTCGAAAACTAGTAGTCTGGGCGTTACTAGAAGTATGGGAGTGAGGCCCCTTTAGTAACATAGAATACTAGCCGAAAAATAGTAGTCTGAGCGTTACTGGAAGTTTGGGGGCGAGGCCCCTTCCATAACATAGAATACTAGTTGGAAACTAGTAATCTAAGCGTTATTGGAAGTATGAGAGCGAGACCGCTTTAGTAACATAGAATACAAGTTGGAAACTAGCACTTTGGGTGTTACTGGAAGTATGGGAGCGAGGCCCCTTCAGTAACATAAAATACTTGTCAAAAACTAGTAGTCTGAGCATTACTGGAAGTATGGGGGCGAGACCTCTTCAGTAACATAGAGTACTAGTCGGAAACTAGTAATCGGAGCATTACTGGAAGTATGGGAGCGAGGCCCCTTCAGTAAACTTGCACGTAGTAGCAATCATGAACCAGTAAATGGAGAAGTACTAGAAGTGTTGAAGCGAGGCCAGTAACATAGAATACTAGTCGGAAACTAGTAATTTGATCGTTACTGGTAGTATGGGAGCGCGACACCTTCAGTAACATAGAATACTAGTCAAAAAGTAGTAGTTTGGTCATTACTGGAAGTATGGGAGCGAGGCCTCTTAAGTAACATATAATACTAGTCGAATACAAATAATCTGAGTGTTACTGGAAATTTGAGAGCGAGGCCCCTTCAGTAACATAAAATACTAGTTGGAAACTAGCAGTCTAGGTGTTACTGGAATTATGGGAGTGAGGCCCCTTCAGTAACATAAAATACTAGTCGGAAACTAGTAATCTGAGCGTTACTGGAAGTCTGGGAGTGAGGCCCCTTCAGTAACATAGAATACTAGTTGAAAATTAGTAATTTGAGCGTTACTAGATGTATGAGAGCGAGTCCCCTTCACTAACATAGAATACTAGTTCGAAACTAGTAATCTGAGCGTTACTTCAAGTATGGGAGCGAGACCCCTTTAGTAACATAGAATACTAGTTGAAAACTAGTAGTCCGGGCGTTACTAAAAATATGGGAGCAAGGCCCCTTAAGTAATAAAGAATACTAGTCGGAAACTCATAAGCTGAGTTTTACTGGAAGTCTGAGAGCGAGGCCTCATCAGTAAAATAGAAAACTAGTCAAAAAATAGTAGTCTGAGCATTACTGGAAGTATGGAGGCGAGGCCCCTTCAGTAACATAGAATACTAGTCGGAAACTAGCAGTCTGAGCGTTACTAGAAGTATGGGAGCGAGACGCTTCAGTATATAGAATACTAGTTGGAAACTTGTAGTCTGAGCATTACTGGAAGTATAGGAGTGAGGCCCCTTCAGTAACATAGAATACTAGTCAAAAAATAGTAGTCTGAGTGTTAGTGGAAATATGGGGGCGAGGCCCCTTTAGTGACATAGAATACTAGTCGGAAACTAGTAATCTAATCGTTACTAGAAGTATGGGAGCGAGACCCCTTCAGTAACATAGAATACTAGTCGAAAAATAGTAATCAGAGCGTGACTGGAAGTATGGGGGCGAGGCCACTTCAGTAAACTTGCACATAGTACCAGTCGTGAACCAGTAAATGGGGTAGTACTAGAAGTGTGGGAGCGAGACCAGTAACATAGAATACTAGTCGAAAACTAGTAATCTGAGCGTTACTGGAAGTATGGGAGTGAGTAACATAGAATACTAGTTGAAAACTAGTAATCTGAGCGTTACTGGAAGTATGGGAGTGAGGCCCCTTTAGTAACATTGAATACTAGTTGGAAACTAGTAATCTGAGCGTTACAGGAAGTACGGGAGTGAGGCCCCTTCATTCACATAGAATACTAGCCAAAAAATAGTAGTCTGAGCGTTTCTGGAAGTATGGGGACGAGGCCCCTTCCGTAACATAGAATACTAGTCGGAAACTAGTAATCGGAGCGTTACTGGAAGTGTGGGAGCGAGACCCCTTTAGTAAACTTGCACGTAGTACTAGTCGTGAACCAGTAAATGGAATAGTACTAGAAGTGTGGGAGCGAGGCCAGAAACATAGAATACTAGTCAGAAACTAGTAATCTGAACGTTACTTTAAGTTTGGGAATGAGGCCCCTTCCGGAATATAGAATACTAGTCGGAAACTAGTAATCTTAGCGTTACTAGAAGTATGGGAGCGAGGCCCCTTCAGTAACATAGAATACTAGTAAAAAACTAGTAGTCTGGGCGTTACTGGAAGTATGGGAGTGAGGCCCCTTTAGTAACATAGAATACTAGTCGGAAACTAGTAATCTGAGCGTTATTGGAAGTATGGGAGCGAGGCCTCTTCGGTAACATAGAATACTAGTCGGAAACTAGGAATCTGAGCGTTACTGGAAGTATGAGAGTGAGGCCCCTTTAGTATCATAGAATACTAGTTGGAAACTAGCAGTCTGGGCGTTACTGGAAGTATGGGAGCGAGGCCCTTTCAGTAACATAAAATACTAGTTGGAAACTAGTAATCTGAGCGTTACTAAAAGTATGGGAGTGAGGCCTCTTGAGTAACATAAAATACTGGTCGAAAACTTATAATCTGAGCATTACTGGAAGTATGAGAGCGAGGCCCCTTCAGTAACATAGAATACTAGTCGGAAACTAGTAATCTGACCATTACTGGAAGTATTGGAGCGAGGCCCCTTCAGTAATATAGAATACTAGTCGAAAACTAGTAGTCTGGGCGTTACTGGAAGTATAGGAGTGAGGCCTCTTCAGTAACATAGAATACTAGTTGGAAACTAGTAATCTGAGTGTACTGGAAGAATGGGAGCGAGGCCCCTTCGGTACCATGGAATACTAGTTGGAAACTAGCAGTCTGGGCGGTACTGGAAGTATGGGAGCGAGTCCCCTTTAGTAACATAAAATACTAGTCGGAAACTAGTAATCTGAGCGTTACTGGAAGTATGGGAGCGAGGCCCCTTTAGTAACATAGAATACTAGTCAGAAACTAGTAATCTAAGCGTTACTGGAAGTATGAGAGCGATGCCCTTTTAGTAAACTTGCACGTAGTACGAGTCGTGAACTAGAAAATTGAGTAGTAGTGGAAGTGTTGATCTCCAGCTGTCTACTGAAGACGATTCCTTGGACGGGCCATGAGAATTCACATGTTGCCATGCGAAAACATCACGGTTGGCCCGAAGGAAGTGACGATGAGGTCCTTCACGTGGGTTTGATCAGTTCCTTGGTCGGGCCGCGACAGGTTGTATGTTGCTATGTGAAGATATCTTGGCTGGCTAAGGATGAAAACATCATAGATGCTCGATATTCCAGGAGTTTGGGACCTCCTGGCCATCAGGGTACTGTAAGCGATACGACCCTAGTCCTATAACCTTGTCCATGATGAAGGGTCCCTCCCATCGTGAATTAAGCTTGTGCAGCCCGGTTTCATCCTGGATACGGTGAAGGACTATATCTCCAACATCGAATGATCATCGTTGAACGTTCCGGTTGTGGCAACGATGGATGCCTTGTAAGTAGCGGGCAGACTGGAGCAAAACATTGCATCGCTTCTGCCCTGTAACCTTGTACACGATGAAGGGTCCCTCCCATCGTGAATTAAGCTTGTGCAGCCCGGTTTCGTCCTGGATACAGTGAAGGACTATATCTCCAACGTCGAATGAACATCGTTGAATGTTCCGGTTGTGGTAATGACGGATGCCTCGTAAGTAGCGGGCAGACTGGAGCAAAACATTGCATCGCTTCTGCCAAATCAAGTTCGAGATGTCTTGCATCATCAGCCGCGCCTTCTTCGTACATCTCCAGTTGAGGAGATTGCCACATGACATCAGCCAGTAATATAGCTTCGGACCCATAGACGAGAAAGAAAGGTGACTGTCCTGTGGCTTTGCTTGGTTGTGTGCGAAACCCCTAGATTACTGATGAGATCTCATTGATCCACTTCCCCCCCGTTTTGCTGTTCTCATCGTAGAGTATTTTCTTCAAGCCATCAAGAATCAAGCCGTTGGCGCGCTCAACCTGGCCGTTGGCCCGCGGGTGAGCCACGAAAACATACTTGACCTCAATGGCACTACGTTCACAGAAATCCCAAAACTGATGCGAGTGGAAATTGGATCCAAGGTCCATGATGATAGTGTTGGGGAAGCCGAATCGGTGCAAAATGTCTTAGATGAAGCTAACCACTTGATCTGCAGAGAGCCTTTGTGATTGGCTTGTACTCGAACCACTTCGTGAACTTGTTGATAGCCACCAACACGTGAGTAAAACCTCATGGTGCAGTTGTCAATGGCTCTATCATGTCCAAGCCCAGCATGCAAACAACCATGAAGGAAGTATGGTAATAAGATTGTGAGCCGGGACATGGGGTTGCTTGCTCAAGAACTGGCAGTTTGTGCACCGGTGAACGAGTGCTTCGGCGTCTGCCAAAGCAGTCGGCCAGTAGAACCCGGGTCTGAAAGCTTTGCTGACTAGTGTGCGAGAAGCAGCATGGTTCCCGCACACGCCTTCGTGAATCTCTTGGAGTATTTCTCTGCCTTCCTCCATATGAACACAATTCATGAGTATGCCTGATGCTGATCCATGCTTATATAAGTTGTCCCCGACTACAATGTACACTTTGCTGCGCCTTAGAATGCGTGTGGCCTCAGCGCTTTTTGGGTTGACACCGGGGGGTAGTTTGTGCTCCTTGATCTAGTCGAGAAACATCACCCCCCAGTCGACCTCGATCATCAAGACCTCTCGGTCGGGTTCTGTTGGACCCTGAGCGATGGTTCTTGGATCTGGTGTCTTGATGGATGAGTGATGCAACTCATGGATGAAAACACCCGGTGGGACGTTGGCTTGATCAGAACCTAGTTTCAAGAGTACATCCGCTCCCACATTGTTATCGCGAATCACATGATGAATTTCCAGCCCCGAGAACTTGTTCTCTATCACACCCAGTTTGGAAAAGGTAACCGAATGCATCCCATATGAAGCGTCCCCTCATCAGAGGTGACTAAATGTGATACAAATATCAGTCCTGGGAGGCTGATAATACATTTATTACATCAGATGGTTCATTACCGTATAAACCGTTGAGGTAGCGGGCACTGAAGTGCCACTATCAAGAGGGACAACATAAGGACTACAAGCCAAACTAAAGTGCCAACGAAATCTAAGATAACATCAGAGTCTTGCGCCATGGTAAGCTTCCTGTGGAGACCCTGAACCACAGGCAAGGTTGGGTGCAGGACGGCGACGTACTCAACGTCTTCAGGAACAAAGTTCGGATACTCCTCTGTAAAAACTAGGCAAGAGTGAGTACATACGTACTCAACAAGTCCAACCACACCCACAGAGGGGGATAATAAAGATCATGCACAGGATATATCAAGGATAAGGCTAGGGTTCGTTTGCAATAAAGCAAGGTTTTACACATGCAAGGGTTCTTTTAATAAAAGATTTTCTCAAAATATTTCTGTAGTGGTCGAATAATAAGTGGAGTTGATCCTACACAAAGGATCCAAGTTTTAATGCTACCGGACTCCACATCCACAGTAGCTCACGGCACAACTGCCGGACACTTTCAAAACAACTCACGCCACAAAACCAACCATCCCAAAATGTCTATTGAAGTGACCATGCCGTAACTCGTCCAATATCGTGGACATGGCTATTTGAATAGATTTTACACTCTGCAGAGGTTGTACACTTTACCCACAAGTAGGGTACCGTGCTACGAACACCTTAGTGTCGCTGCGGATCCTAACAAAGCCATTACCCACTTTAGCTGAATCTAACTAGCCAACACGGAAGCAACCATGGGGTTAATGACCTATCAACAAAGTCATAACTGAGACATAACTCACACAGATCGTATTCCTTCTCCATGATCTCCTGTTGCTCACCAGCTCTCCTTTTGGCTAGCAGAACAACTAGTGGGGTTTATGCTAAGCCGTTGTCCACACAACGGTTGAGTGGTTGTACGATAAGTGGGTTAGGCAAAATGACATCTCAGTTCATCCTTACATTAACAAGACGGACATCTCCCAACCATGCTCAACCACAAGGGTACAAGCTCACTAGTGGCATTTCACACAGGAAACACCGTCCATCTCATCAGGTTATATCCTTCTTTTATTTTTCCGAAATCCCATTTTATCTTTTAAAACACTCACAACTTTATTTTCGATAAAGCGCGTTGTGGTCATGATTAAAATATAATAAAGAGAATAAAAGGTCCTAAGCATCTCTAGCAGTAGTTAACATCCAGCAGAGCAAACCCTATATAGACATTAACCTAGGTCATCAAGGAATAGTCATAGCAATCAAGGGGTGGTTATCCAACCATGTCTTGCAATAATGCATTTTATAAAACAGGCCAATAGGTTGTGTTATAAAATTGGGATAAATATGCATCAAAGGATGGGATTGGACTTGCTGTCCTCAAAGCCTTCCGGAAGCTCCTCTTCGAGGTATGGGTCTTCGGGCTCCGGCTCGCGGTCCTGCTCCTCCTCGGTCACACCGTCGGCTACGACACACAAACAATCACACAATAAAAACAAAGTTCGCGGACGAGCTTAAAAAAAAGAGGGGGAACTAGAGAGCTTCGATTAAAAAATAGAGAAGATTATTATATTTGTCGGATGTAGATCCTGAGACTAAGAGAAAATATTTGATGTGTGGTGGAGTTAAAGGTCATTTAGGGAGTAGTTTAAAAGGACGAGAACCTATTTGTAATGAAATAAAGAGATAGAAGGAGCTCTGGTTAAATATTTGAGAGAGGGAGGTGGAGGGCTGCGGACTGCATAAGGAGGAAAAGTGGAGGGGGTTATGCACAAGTCTGCCTTTCTTCTTCCTTGAGACAGAACAGGAGGGGGAGGAGAACGGTAGGATGGGGGGGGGGGGGGCGGGCGGCCAGGCCATGGGCGCCGGCCCCCTGGTGCATGGCAACACCCGGGGAGGAGGGGAAAACGGAGAGGAGGCCGAGGGGGTCTGATTCTGGCCCTCACCTCATGCGGAAGCGGTCCACGGAGGGCTGTCCTCGGAGACGGGTGGTGGCTGGCAATGGTGAGCGGTGGCGGCGAGCTGCAGCGCGAGGTAGAGGAGGGAGAGGGGACATGGCCGGCATGGGAGGGTCACGGGCAGCAAGCACGCAGCGGCACAACGAGCAGCAGCGGCCGCGGGGGCCATGGCATGATGCGGGCGGCGTGATGCAAGCGCGCGTGCATAGCTAGCAACGGGGGCAGTGGCGGGTCGTGCGCTAGCTCGCGCGTGCGCGCAAGGAGCGGGCTACAGCTTGAGCAGGCAGCAGGCAACATAGGGGAGAAAAAGAAAGAGGAAGCCAGCGCCGGGTGTGGCAGAACCAACCTGAATTATACCGGCTCAAGTACGCGAGTCCACTCCAGAGGGCTCCAACGTGCTTCAAACGGAATAATCCCTTGGCCTGTCGGGTAACGTCCCGATAAACCACCGATACACAGGATCAAATAAGGTTACCTCACACGAAGGTGAGTCCAGAGATACAATTACCATCATATTTTACATCACAGGGAAATTCATTACAAGAGTTTCCGAAAGAAGTATGAAGCTCTAAATTAGAAAAGATATTACAAACTGTTAAAGCTATGGTGTTTAGCAGCGGAAAAACATACGCGATGATCTACAGCACGTCGACAAAACGGATGTCATGCTAAGCCCGGGCACGACATCACTCGGTATCATCAATGTTGGCCGAGGACGGATCCCATTCCACGGACCAACCTTCTGGAAGAGCACAGGGCCAAGGCAGGGGAGAGTAGGGTTTTCCAGACATTACCTGCAAAATATATAGCTAGCAAGGCTGAGTATACTAATACTCAGCAAGGCTTACCCGGAATTGGGTATACTTTAGCCCGTAACTAGACTCATGAAGGCATTGTAAAGGTTCTGGGTTTATTTTCAGCTGAAAAGCAACAAAGAGTATGAACTACTTTCAAATTTTAGCTTTCAGATTCTAGTTTGATTAGCCATTCTAGGTAAGCACCTACACTAAACAAGCAAGGTAGGGATTATCATCCATCAAGATTGTTCCATCATTAGTTACACTTCTTACTCTATGTGGTAAAATGGATAAGTAGTCTCATTCATCGTGAGAGGCGGACGATTCCTGAATCGAGATTCAACCTTGCAAGGTAAACCTAACACACACGCTTGGAATACCAACAGGGCGTTCTGAAGCAACCGTTTGCCTTTCATTCCAGGTTGTGGACAGGGCCACCAAAAGCGACTGCAGGACCATACGCACACCCTATATGTGCAGGACGTACGTCTGTAGCGCGACTACAAAACCCGTACTCCTGGTTGCCCTTGCAACACGTATTCCCACACATCGAATCAAGTAACCAAAAGAACCAAATACATGTGGTGGTCAGTATGTCCACTTGCCGGGCCGATTGGCTACTAGGCTTACCGCTTACCATATTTCGTGGCATGTGGCTAGTACTTTCAAACGCTTAGCCACCACTACCACATGGATCGGCCTTATCAACTTTTAACAAAACAGACGGGGTAAAACTTCAGGTCATGATACAGCACATGACCCTGTCCGTCATCCTTATAGTGGTTGCAGAATTGTAAACAAGCAACTCCTATATCGCGCGAGTGACAGGAAATCACCCGACTTCTACCGGCCTTATTAGCACAGCAGCTAGTCGAACTCAAGTGCTAGTATCCATCACATTGGTTCCTAGGAGAGTGCAACTAGGGTTTCAAGCAATTCCTAAGAACTTAATGCATAAAATATGTAAATAGATATAGATTGCAGTGTAATTAAAATAGTGGGTTATGTCCGGGGCTTGCCTTTACTGGTGGGGCTGAAGTCAGAAATGTCAATATCTCCCGAACTTTGGTTCGGGGCTTCAGTTAATCTCTTGGTGACGTTCACTTGGTCTTCAGGAACATCCTCCGTAGACTCCGGGGAGATCTCGTAGGTACCGTTGTCGAAGTAGTCGTATCTACATGTAATGCAACATTACATTCAAGCGTGCACACAAAACTATTTTATTTCACAACAAAGTTGCAATCTAGCACTCATATAACACACTATTCACATAACAACCAAAAAGATTTGAAGTTAAACTTAAACAGAGTTGTAGGTGGACAACTAATTAGAATCGGCTACTTGTTGGAGATTACAACAGAGCCGATTGGAAACAACTGAGGTTTAGCCGATGGAAAGGTGCATTGGTTTCCTAATTGATCGATGAAAGCATCGATTACCTTAGCAGAGGGATGATTCCTAAAGCAGTTGTCTTAACTGGGATGTGCTTAAGTGTTATACTAGGCAACTAGGTGTGGTTGTATCGACTCGATTATGTCAGCACAACTATTGAGTGACGTACAGCCGATTGGAGTGTGGTTAAGGGTAGGTGACTGATAGATACACAGCCAATCTTTCAGTTGATAAATCGGCTGATAGAAGTGTGTGGATAAGGATAGGGAAACTAAGGATCAATCGGCCGTGTTTGACCGATATGGAAAAACAGCCAAAATTGGCTTGGGTCGGCCTGGCAAGAACCCTAAGATCATGTGTGTCTCTCCGATACATCGATTCTGTGCAGTCGATGTAGGACAGAACAAAAGGATTATATCGGCAGTAGCCGATATTAGAAAGGTAACAACCGTATCAGCTAATCAACCGATGGTAGAAGCATACTAAAAGAAATGCATCGGCTGACAGCTGTTACGCAGAAACATCATAGACTTAAGGAAATGGATGCTTAGCGGCTGAGCTAATAGCCGACACTGAAGCATAGCTGCAGAGATGTATAAGCTAAGCAACAGATGCACCTGAATTAACAAAGACCTTTACACGAAGAGAAATTTAAGGAAACGGCAATCAAGACAAGGATAACGTCTTGACGGCAAGGATATGAGCACCAGGGTGATAGGATTAACTAGATATTACACCTTTCTGCCTAAGGCATATATCCTATGATTAACCCTTTAGCTACAACACATGCATACCACTCAAGGTACAAATAAAGCATTCGTTTCCTAGTATTCAACCTAGATTACAATTCAAAGACTCTCATTCAAGATCATAACATAAAACTTGTAGATTTCAACCTAGGGTTTCAAACAAAATTGATTTTGTACTTTTATGAACTTCCTACGAAAATCTATGAAATGTAAAAGTTCACGGATTTGAAATAAAGAAAGCTGTGGAAATTTTATAAATAACACCCTAGAAATTTCTAAAACATAGCAATCAAGTCCCTGGTCCGGGAAAACAGATAACAGGAAGATAACGATGATATTCCGGCAAAGGAATCGCCGGCATTAGAAAGATTCAGTGAATCAGGGCAAACCTTGGGGTAGTCTTGGTTGTGGAAGAGAATGGGCGGAAAGTGAATTCCTGCAATGAACAGAATCGGCGATAAGATGAGCTCAACGATGATGAGATTCCGTGGGTGACGAAGAAGCTTGCCGGGGATTGTAGTGGGTAGGGAATGGTCGAAGAGGTAATCCCCGCGGTGATTTGTAGTGATGGCGGTTGGTTGAGCGATCAACGAGGGTAGGAACTGCTGGACGTCGTGGACCCTTGGGATAAGACGATAAAACCGGCTTGGTTCGCTAAGCCGACTTCTCCACGAACCTTAGGGTTTCCTTGTTCACGGGTTGAACTTCCTCTGCTCACGCACAAGAAGAAATCCTCCTTGACCTGACCGCACCGCATCTCCTCCGAGCTCGTCACGCTCGACCACTGTCTTCGCTTCGCGGCTTCTTTTTCTGATTCGCCACGCCATACTCACACTTCCGCCTTCGCGAGGACCGTGGTCTGCTTGCATTAGGGTCGTGCCTTCCGTTGCCCTCTCCTCGACGGCCTCCGATCAATACATTGCACATCACCGCAGTTGGCATCACTTCTCCCGCGGCCAACATTTCATCGAACACCTTAACTGCATCTTCGATACGGCCACTCCTGCACCATCAAAGATCACCGTGGCGTAGTCAGGGTCGACGCCACCGTGTTCCCGCTTCTCGCGTCGAAGCCCCGCTACGCACCGCCTGTCCTTGCGCAGGGGCTCGGCGTCGCTTGCTTCGGCCTTGCCGTATTGCTCCCGCGCACGCTCGAACCACGCGCGTCCTTGGCCCGCATGGCGCTGCCGCTCACGCGTCTGAATCCGTTCTGCGCGCCACTGCTTGCTCCGGGACGTTCGCCTCCGCTCGGTCCTGCTCTTGCGCTCACATGCCTACGCCGCCTGCATCTGTGCGGTGCTTGCTTCGGCCGCCCAATACCTGCACACACTGCCAGCTTCCGCGCGTTCACACTACTTCGCCGCCGTCTACCGCGCTTTCTCGCGTTGCTGCTCCACCGCGCACGCGCTGCTCCACCCGTGTGCTACTGCTCGTTCCGGGCTGCTCGCTTCCTGCGTCTGCGCTCATGCCGCAGCCGTCAGCCTCCGCCTCTGGCCCCTCGCTCCAACGCGCCACAGCCGCGCTGCCTGCGCCAAGCCGAGCCGCAGTCAGCGCCCACTCGCCCTCGCACCGGCCACAGCCGCCCGCTCGCCGCCGCAGCTGCCGCGCACCTGCACTCCGCACACCACCCTCCAGCGCCTGCCTCCACCCGTGCCACTCCACATCCGCGCTCTGCCTAGGCACCACTCGCCCAGCTCCTACCGCGGGCGCCGCTCCTGCTCAGCCTCCCGAGCCCGGCGCTCGCGCTCCGCCGCTCCGAGTCACACCTGCCGCGCGCCTCACGCGTCTCTGCTCGCCTGCGCTCGGGCCGAGCCGCCTCCTGCGCTTGCGCCGAGCCGCCGCCGCTCGGGCTCACCTGCACGCCGTGCCACCGCCAGCCCGCGCCTTCTGCGCGCCGCGCCACCACCAGCCCGCCGTCGGTGTCCTGCTCCTGGGCCCGCCTCCCGCGATGCCTGCGCGTGCGCCGCCAGGACCTGGCTGAGCTGCACGCGCACGCGCCCGCGCCCAGGCCGCCCGCCCGCTCTGCCGCGGCCCGCCATCTTGTGCGCGCCTGGCCGCTGCTGCGGCCCACCAGCCGAGCCGCCCGTGCTGGAACCAGCCGAGCCCGGCGCTGCCTGCTTGGGCCGGCGGAGGAGAGAGAGGGAGGGGAGTGGATAGGGATTGGGATGGTGCTGCCAGTGAGAGGAGGGAAAGAAGGAGACGGCAGGGAAGAAGATAAGGCGCCAGTGATAAGGGAACAGAGGAGAAGGGGGAATGGATTTCCCTAAGGACCTATGCGTAAATACAGAAAACTGCAAGGGCCTGTCTGTAAAACAAAATTTTCCGGTGATTTAAAACCCAAATGAAGAAATGCCCAAAACGAAAGTTGGAGAGTTTTTCAAACTCTACAACATTGCTTTAGGGTCCAAGTTCAAAAACTCAAAACTTGTATTTTTACACGTGAATCTTTGAATAAAAGTCGGATTTGAATTGCTTTTGTCCTAAAGAATGAAATTTTTATAAAATCTAGGACCTAAATGCAAGCATTTATGACACGTCATGATGACGAGATAGACTCGTCATAATGATTGGATAGACATGTTATGATGACTTGCACTTTTACACTTTAGTCCTGAGTAAATTTGAAAGTTACTTTTGTAAATCAAACATTTGCATAAAAGGACTTGTACTTTTATAAAATTACATAAATACCCTTATTTTCACCACTTTACCCAAAATTTTTACACACTTCAACGCACACATTTCAATTAAACTTTTGAATAAATAAATATATATTTTTACAAGGGATAAAATAAGGAAAACATGTTTACAAAACCACCTTTCACTTATTTTGAAATTACCCTGATCCAAATACATTTTGCAAAAACAACCCTAGGTTTTTCTGTAATTATAAAAATACCCTTTTAACTTGTACTTTTAAATTTTCAAAAGCTTCACACAAACACACACCAGCTTTACACTAACAAACACATATTTCACACTAACAAAATATATGTCTAACATCACAAGTACACGAACTGTCACACCGGGAGAAAAAGAGAAAGGAGAAGAGAAGGAAAAAAAGAGTTAGAAGAGAGAAATAAAATGGATTTGAACAAAATATGAGAAAAGAAAAGAGGGGGCACGCGCACGGCACCGACGATCGCGGCCGGGTAGGCGCACGCGGCCGACCACGACACAATGGTGATGCGACGGGACGGCGGGGCTGGTGGAAAAGGAAAAGGGACGGGCAGCTCCGCAGAAAAAGAGGACTGTGCGATGTCGGGACGGCGGAAAATCGGGGGGTGGGCTTCGGGAGCTCGAGCGGCAAAGAAGGTTTAAAAGATTTTTAAGCGAGTGATTGGTAATGCAGTTTAAATAAGATAAAAACGTGAGCGTTACACCATATGTGCGCCAGGATCAAGTTCCGCACATAGAGTAGACGTCACAAGCGAATATCCGAAACAATGCATTAACGAAATAGAGTTTAATAATACTTTATTACAAGACCGACAGTCTTAATCTTAAACGAATAAATAAACGTCGATAAATAGCAGCGAACTTCATCTTCATAGGCAGATGACTGGGAGACATACGCCTAGTATTCTTTGAAAACTTCGGGAAATACCGGACAATTATCTTGTTCTGAGCAGCATTGTTTTTAATAAAGCAAATGTGAGTACACTTATGGTTGGTACTCAGCAAGTAGAGTAAATTATATGACATGTAAGGCTATGATCAAGGAAAAGCTGACATGGTTTTACTGCGGTAAGCATTTTTAGTTGGTCAAGTTTCAATTAAGCAAGCATTAGCTATGTGTAAGTATATACCAGCCCTTTTAAACAAACTATTTGAGATAAATCAATCCACAACATAATAAATAAATAAATAAACGAGAACCATCAATTTAGATCATCTTTAAGTTTAATTATCATGTGAGTGTCCAAACCGCTCTTAACCGTGAGCACGGCTGATATATCAGTTTTCACTCTACAGAGGTTGTACACTTTACCCACAATTCGTGTTTCCCTTGATGCCCAGGTTTGCAAGGCCCTTAAACACTTCCAAGGTGAGTGGCAGAGATTCACTACGAGACCTTTACAAAGATTTCCTAACTTATGACATTCCACTAAGGTTTCAAGTCAAAGCGGTCATAACTCTCCCTAATGAGGAAACGCCTTAGCCAAGGACCACATATAACAATATGCCTTAAGAGGACCGAGCTATACCCCGACAATGCAACGCCTCTTGCCCTTTCAGTAAGGTTGTCATAAGCTAAGGTTTCTAATTAATTAGCCAAGACCAGAGCCATGTAGTATTGTGGTTGTACTATTTTCCTGGGTGGTTCTCCATATTCCAATTAATGCAACGAACTTAATAATATCCAATAAAATATTCCACAACATGGGTAAACCAGTATAACATGATTTTCAGTTTATCGAATCAAAACCTAAGTAAAAACAACTAGCGTAGCTACAACATAAATATAATAATATGAATACCCAGGTTTAATCAAGGAAGTTCAACTGAAACTAGGCACGTCCTTAAGTGGGATCCATCATATTCTAGACACATGCATGCATATAAAGTAAAGGTGTATATTTATAATGTTATTGGGACTGAAATATGATCAAGGACCACTTGCCTTCCTTAACGAACTGCTGCTGCTCGGTAACGTCTTCAAAGCTCGGCTCTTGCGGACCCTCGAACTGCGTATTCATCTATCGTGGCACACAAATACATAAAAACAAACAAATACAATAAATAAGAACAGTATACCATTCAATATAAACAGAATAAAATAATGTAATAAAGCTACTGCATATGTTGTAAGGATCGCGTGAGCGCAAGAATTGACGTAAACTGAGTTAAAACGAAGAAATTATGGCTAAAACATGATCCTAGGGGCTTATTTGTAGAAGATTTGAAACTAAAAGGGCTCTGACAGAAGAAACCGAGGGCTATATCATAATTAAACCTTAGACTTAGGGGTTAGATTATAAAATAGAAGGATCTAGGATTGCGGGTTCTATATTTGAAAAAGTCAGGGGCCTAATCAGAAGAAAAAGGATCTATTCGTGAATACTTTTGAACTAACATGGACTGCGGGTTGATTTCCAGAAAACTTAAGGGCTAAACTGCAAAAAAACCACGGGTTGACCGGTAACAGATCTGTTTGACTCAGGTTCGATTAGATTCAATCTGTTGGATCTAGATCCAACGGCCAGGACGCGAGGGCTGTGCGGGACGGTGGCGGGGAACGCAGGCGGTGCTCGGGCGGTGGCGCGCGGCGGAGCTTCACCGGAGGAACGCGAAATCGCGATTCCGGCCTTAGGTTTGGCTTGGATCTAGACCAGGAGGTAGCCCGCGTGATGGGGAACCCAATTGGGTTGTCGCGGAGGGGAGTCGGGGCCCGTAGGTGGCGGCCGGCGGCGAGCGGCGGCACAGGGCGGCGGTGAGCGATTTGTGCTCGGGGGAAAGAGGGGAGAGGGGGATTAGCTAGCCGGGAAGCTTCCTTACCCCATCGTGGTGCTCCTGCGGGGGTTGCTCGACAGCGGGGAGCAGCGGTGCAGCAGCGCGGCTGTTGTCGATCGAAACCCACCGGCGAGCAGTGACAGGCAACACGAGGAGCCGGTAGGGTCCCGGGACTGCTGGTGGGCCCCGGTCCCTCGGTCAACGGCCCGAGATCCGGCACACGTCCTGCCTTCTGGGTTGCTAGGCGTGCCACCTTACCTTGTACCTGATCAGGAAGGTGTTATATATTAGTTTCCTGCATGCATAGACACATATAAATATTAGTCCGAGCCGTGATCGGCTCGTCGGATGATTCTCGGTATCGGCTGTAAAGAGCCGATTGTGTTTAGTATCGGATCGGATCTATAAGTATAGCAAATATATCCAACGGTGATATGAATCTTGCTCGACAAACATCAAGCTAATCTAGTCTACGACGATTAAAGCTTTCACTATGTAATCGGAACATCCTACACGTAATTGAGCCTAACAGATACAGAAGGTAACGAAACAACAACCTAAAGAGAGGCCTAGAAACCAACCAAAAGCTGATTCCCGGAATGATCCCTTTTTAAGCTATTATAAAGTACCCAAGATACTGCCGGAACATTCAATCCGTTTGAAGGGCCTAATCATGCAGATATTAAACTAAATCCTCGATTGACGAAGACTAACCATAACAGATTGGATCTACTAAACAAGAACAAAGCAAAGCGCTGCCCTTATACCCGAAATCGAGTATAGGGGCAGCCGAACGTTTACAGGTTGCAAGCAATGCACAATTAAAGCATGGAAGAGCCGATGCTACTCTATAAATGCTAAGATAACTAGTGTTACTCGCCATCAACAACGCTTCAGAACGAGAAACACCAAAGGTAAATAAGCAAGAACGATGCCGCCCTGATCACGCAGGGCATGATCAGGGCCGCACGGCGCTTACCCGAGAAACCTTAGAATAGGGGTGGCGATGCGCTGAGAGTTGTTGGTGAATGATTGATTCGATTTCTTTATCGTTTATCCGGGGTACATATTTATAGTCCATAGACTTGCCTTCCCTAACCAATCCTAACTAAACATGACACAAATCTTAACTATCTCTATCTAAACTGTTTAAACACACATGCCTATCTAGATACACAGCCGACCTTGGCCTCAAACACCTGCATAAGGTCCGATTCGCAAGCCCATTATGACTATCTTTCGAGCCCATCTTGCTCCTCGGCCCACCTTTCTGGCCCGCCTGAATTATGGCGATAACACATGCCCCCCTGGTTTCGGCAATAATTATTCTGAAACCATTTTTCTTTTAATCGCCCCACCTCTTCGACTTCCAAAATCTGTATAGGCATGCCTCTTCAACTTCTAGGGGATGTGACTGCTCTGCATCAGGCTCCTTGGAAACTGCTATGGTGCCGATTCATCTTCCACTTTGTCTTTATAAACCTACCCCCGGTAACTTTCTTTTAATTGTCTTCTCCCTTTAGCCATTAGCAACCATACCTAATTCAATTTTCCTCTTCTCATAATGGCTTCTTCCTCTTCCTTTGCTTCTTCTGCCATCTCCTTCGAATCTGAATCCACTCGAGAGCCTACTCCAGAATATGACCCTATGGCCGCCTACGAAATCCTTGCCCCCCATGGGACTTCCAATCTTGGTCAGAGGATGATGAGTCCCTGACCGATGGCGAAGACCCCCTCCTACTCCTTGGTGACAAGCTGGAGGAAGATGACGAAGACGACGCATCCTGGGAGGAAGATTTCTCCTCTTCTTCGGAAGAAGAAGCCGATTCCTCCTCATCCGAGGAGGATTCAGTAGCAGGAAACTTCCTCCTTGGCAGATTATCGGAAGATGACGTTGATGATGATGAAGAAACCGAAGGCAACAGCGGCTTCACCAGCGGCAGCAGCAAAGATGATGGTAGCGACAACGACGGCAGCGGCGGCGATAGCGACGCCAGGACGGCTCCACCAACCAAGCGCCGCAAGACCTCTGGCATCTACTGGTGGTAGACTGTAGCACTAAGCCGATAGATCGGCTCTAGGAGCAATTGGCTCCCCTTTTGTACTTATCCCTATTGTAAATAAGACCTTCTTTTTCCACCGCGACTCGTTTAAAAGCCGATCTATTAAGAGCCGATGGCAACGCATCGGTCCCTTTCCTCAAAATATGCCGATCCGGATTCAAACCAGTTCTTCAATTCATTTCATTTTCCGCTTAAATCCAGATCCTTCCCCAAAATAGATCTCTGAAGATTCCTCGAATCCAAGTTCTCCAAAAACCCTTTGCTCATAAACCCTAGCCACAAACTCGCACCTGAACCTTGGAACACGAACTCGACCTTGCGCCGCCAACCCTAGATCTAACCGCCAAGTCCTCGATCTTCATCAGGGTTTTCGATGGTGGAGTCTTCGAACACAGATGCGAATGTCTTTGGTCTGAAGGTAAGACTCCAACTTTTGCTAATTTAATGCATCAATTACGAGATTCCCTGTGTCATTAAATGACCCTTTCTCCGATTAGTTGGTTTTCATGGATTCCTTCAGGTTTCCGATATTCTTTTGCCGCATCCTTCTTCCCCCAATTCTTTTTGTCTCGGGCCTCGTTCTCACGAGAAACCCGTAGATCTGATTTCTTGCAAGGCCAATCGAATTTCATTCGTGAGCCAGGATATTGATCTAGATTCTTGGACCGACAGCCTCCGTGCGTGGCCAAACCCTCCTGAAGGCTGGGTAACTTGGTATAGCAGAGTGGTGAACACCTACCAGCCCACATGGGAGTCCATAGGGATAGCCGATGCTCTGTCCCTGTCTCTATCCCCTCTTGAAAAGGATGAGAACCTTCTGAAGACCATCGGCTACTTTTGGTCCGATGCCTTGAACTGTTTCCTCTTTGGACATGGACCGATGACTCCAACCCTTCTAGACGTGATGATGATCACTGGTCTGGACATCTCATCAACCTATCCCTCTGCCTACAGACTATCTGAAATTCCTTTTAAGTTGTCTTCCAAAGCAGAGTGCACGAACTAGGGTGCATACCTGAATCAACACCTAAAAACCAAAGGTCCTATGATAGAGAAGGAACACACAGCTTTCTTGAATCTTTGGGTAGAACACTTCCTATTCTGTGGTCCTTCCCTTGCTCCAACCAAGAATTATCTCCCTCTAGCGTATGAGCTGGCTAAAGGTCACACTGTTGGCCTTGGTAAATTATTCCTTGGAGAAATCTACAGATACCTTCACCTGATGTCTTTAAGCCTTCTTTCCCAAAAGAAACTTAGAACTGGTGGTCCCTGATGGTTCATCCAGTTGTGGGCTCACCTTTACTTTCAAGATTTCATCCCAAATTTCCCCTCTTTAGCCAATAATTCTTTCTCGGACCAAAGTGGGAGGCAGATCCAATGCACCAGCTTCGGTCAGGCCTTGTACAGCCTCCCTGGCGGCAAGTTGAATCTTTCAGATGCTTCACAATGGTTTAGGATTTTCTATAGGGGCCTGGACATCCCAATCTTCCTCCCCTACACTGAGTCTGAAATTTTCGAGAGCCCGGCCACCTTCAGGTTGGCTGACTTCACCGATGATGTTGACACTTGGCGCCTGTATTCTATCATGATTCGCCCTTGCCTCCTCCTAGTCAGCATGAGTACCTCCAACCGGATCATCAAACTGGGATATGAGTTCTATCAACCGGTTGTAGCAGCCCAGCAATTTGGCCTTGGGCAAGTTCCTCCACACTTCCTCCTTCATCATTTGACATCCGATAGAGTCGACCTACCTGACGCCGTCACCACCCAAAGATGCTATAGCCTATTTTCAGACCTTCTCATCCCAATCCCTGTTGACCTCGCATTCACTTCTTCGGCTGTCGACTTCAAGAACTGGAGGTCGATGTGGAAGACCCATATCTTCCGGAGAGCCCTGGGGCCGATGTTGTAGCAGATTTATGCTGAGTATCAAGTCCCTGAGGAAGAGGTATTACTGTTAGCCCATCGTTCTTCCTTCTGACTTCGCTGAATTCCTTTCCGATTCCATTTGCTCTTTTTGTAGCAGGAAGATGGTCTGGAGCCCAAGAACGATGATGGATCTAACTTCTAGTTCTTGCCAGTTGCCCCTATGGTTCTCTTTGGCAAAAACGCACCCCCCTTCAAAAGGCATCATGCAGATCCAGCCCAGCACCGCGAAGTTGACCCCCAAGTGGAAATGGTCTTTTGACGCTGTTGCCCCCCGAGCCCACACTAAGGTGAGAAAGATGCTTGTCAGGAAAATTCGGAAGGCAGCTGGGCCATCCTCTACTAGTCAAGAAGCTCTGATTGCTGGCCAGGTTTGGATCACCCCTCTCATAGTTGATCCTCTGCACATGTACATTTTAACTTGATTACGCTTTCTTTTCTTGCAGTCCATTGTTGTGGACATTTCTAGTGGGGAGGAACCTACATGCCAAAAGGACTCAGCTCCAGAAGCTCCAGAAGATTTTCTGGCACTGGTCAGCGCCCTGGTTACCCTTCAGGATCCCATCCTAAAAGCTCTCAAAGGCCCTGCAACACCGGTTGATGCATCAGTCACCCTTCAAGGTCTACAGGAGCCGGTCGCCGCCGCGCTGGACGTTGGTCCCTCTCTGGAGGGGCCTGCTGTCACCTCGTTGACTATCAGCCTTCCTCCGAAAGGGGCACGCCTGCAAGAGCCGACCGCTGCTTCATCGGCTGTCACTCCTCCTTCTGAAAGGGTAAGTCCCCAAGAGCCGATCATCGCTTCACCCGCTATCATCGCTCCTCCTTCAGAAAGGACGCGTCCTCAGGAGCCGATCAGTACTTCATCGGCTGTCGTTACTCCCCCTCCGGAACAGGTATGTTTTCTCTCCAGATTGTTTACATCTTTCCTTGTGCTGCCCTACTCACACACCTTCTTTCAGGGCCTGAACCTCTCGGAGTTTCTTGCGTTTGATCCTACATCTATCGGCTCGGCCATACTAGAAGCCGGCAATCCTCAACCGGATTCGACCAGTGTCGCCAGTCAACTTCTCTGTGTGAAGGACCTTCTATCTGTGACACCCTAGGTGTCAAATTTGTATCACACTAGGAAAGAAATTGTAATAAATATGTTGAATTAATGAAATTTGGGTGTTTATGTGAAAATAAGGACTTATGTGTAATTTTGCAAAAGTATGAGTCCTTTTATGCAAAACATTTGAAGTACAAAAGTAACTTTCAAAGTTTACTTAGGGCCAAAGTGTAAGAATGCAAGTCATCATGACATTACATAAAAACTTGCAATTATGTCCAAAACTGCATAAAATTTACCTTAATAAGGACAAAACCTTATTAAGTTTGAATTTAGTTCAAAGTTTAAAATTAAAGCTTTGTACCTTGGGTTTTGAACTTGAACCCTAAAGCAATGTTGTAGGGTTTGAAAAATTCTACAACTTCTATTTTGGTCATTTTCTCATTAGGGTTTTGGAGCAGTGGGAAATCTTACTTTACAGTGAGGTCCCTGGACTTAATGTTTTTGCAAACGAGTCCCTCGGACCCCCCTCTCTCTTCTTCTTCCTCTGGCGCCCCTCTTCTCCTCTGCTTCCCTCTGCCATCGACTATCAGCGCCGCCCACCGCCGCTCTAACTCCTCCCCGGCGCCACCTCCTGCTCGGGCGGACTCCACGCGTCGCCCTCCCCCTTTCCCCGGTCTGCTTCCCTCCCTTGTTGTCCTCTTCCGCTGGCGCCATGGCCACCCGAGCTCCTACCGGCCGCCACCTTGCCGCCGCCATGTCCCGCGCTCGTGCCTGCTCTTTTTCCCTCCCTCTTCTGCCCAGCAGCACCAGCAGATAGTACTCAACCCATTCCCCTCCCTTTCCTTTGCCGCGCACACCCCGAGCCCCAAAAACCACCGCCGCCCCCTTCCTCCACTCCGGCGAGCCACTGGCCGTCGTGGGCAGCTCACCCACGCCCTCCCCGCACCACGACAACCCCTTAACTAGCTTCCTTTCGACCCGTGAAGCTCTACGACCACTCAATCGGTCCCCTTGTGCACCACATCGGCTTCCCGACGCTCGCGAGCGTTTTCCTCCGCCGCCCTCGTCACTGTCTCCACCGGTCGTCCCTATTCCGTAGCTTGTGTTCCCAATTGACTGCATCAGTACATCCCGCATGACTCACTGAAGCTCACGCGCAGGTCCTTCGCCGACGTTGCTCGCCGGAGCACCGCCGTCGCCATTGACTCCTCCACCGCCGCTTCGGGCTCCCGTGGAGATTCCCTTTCCCGGCCATCCCTGCCCTCGACAAGTAGCCCAATCGAACCACTGTGAGCTCCTGGAACTTCTCCTCCCCTCGGACCTCGCCGCCGGTGGCCCTCTCCGTCGGAACACGGCCACCTTTCCTCTGTTCCCCTTCCTCCTCCGGCCAAGGGCCTATTTGAATCGATTTTAAAAGCTCCCAGGGTATTCCTACAAAAATACAGAGCCCCCCCCCAAATTCAAATCAGTGAACTTCTAAAATGTGTAGAAAATTGTAGAAAATTCAGAAAAATATCAAACTAGTTGGGTTTGAATCATTGTGTTAAATACTACAACTTTTGTATTATGATCATGAGATGAATATGTGTATTTTGTGCTGTGATTTAATTAGTAGATAATGGGTACTTTAAGTAGATCTTTTGATCCATAGCAGTGCTAAGGCTCAAAATTGAAACATGAGATGTGTATGCTATAAGTAGTTATGTGTAAATTTTGGAGACTCAGAACAGCTCTCTAGCTATGATGTTTAGATAACTTTGCTTTATGTTGGTAAAAGTTTCATGATTTAATTCCAGATGCACCTCTTCATGTTTATAACTGAAAATTTTACTTTAGCTTTGTTTTAGTATGTATAATCCAAGATAAAAGTTTGAGAGTAAACACCCTAATGTAGCTTCAGTAATGAATGTAAGCTTAGATTCAAAGGAAATTCATGAACAATAGTTTTAGATCATGAAAAATTATGAAAATAAAGTAAAATGATTCCTTTGAGTAGTATGGCATGTCCAAAAAATTTCAACCTATAATCATGTGTAGAACAGCCAGAATAAATACAACTTGATATAGTAATTTTATATTCCTAACTTAGGGTTTGTTTAATTAATCAAAGTAAGTCCATAATTAAGTAATAACCTAAGGTTATTAAAAGTAATTAGTTAGTAAAATTATTAAAGTTGTTAAGTGTAATTAGTTTGATTCATTAAGATAACCAAACATGCTACCTAATATAGTTAGTTTAAATGTTTAGGGTAAGCAACCATGTTACTTAATGTAACTAGGTAGTTTAGTAAATACCCGATAAATGACTGCCCAGTAAAGGGAAATTGTGTTGTTTGTTAGTATGTAATGTTAGGTTCTTTGGATTGCAACTTTATCGTGAAGTGAAATAAAAGTGTATGCATCCATTGAACCACATCTTTGCATATCATATAGACTCAACCACTCTCGCCGACGGAGACTACGAATTGATCCCGGAACCAAAAGGAGGTTATTCTGAAGATCCCGGGAACATCGTTGGAAATCTAACTGAAGCTCCGAACCAAAGTTCGGAAAACTTTGATACTCCTGCCCCCAGCCTCACTCAAGAAGGCAAGCCCCGGACATAAACCCGCTACTTTATTTACGCTGCAATCTACATTTATATATATATATATATATATACTTGTGCATTAAGTTCTTAGGAGTCGTCTGAAAACCCTAGTTGCATATTCCTAGGAACCAATGTACTGAATACTAGAACTTGAGTCCGAATAGCTGCTATTCTAATAGGATCGGTAGAAGTCGAGTGATTGCCTGTCACTCGTGAGCTTTATAGGAATTGTAGTGTTTACATTCCTGTAATCACTATAAGGATGATGGACGGGATCTATGTGAAGTATCATGGTTGCGATGATACCCCGTCTATGTTGATAAATTTGGCTAAGGTCACAGTGTGTGGTAGCGGTGGTTAAGCGTTTGAAAGTACTAGCCACATGCCGTGAAATATGGTAAGCGGTAAGCCTAGTAACCAATCGGCCCGGCAAGTGGACATACCTCCCACCACTCGTATTTGGTTTTTTCGGTTACTCGCTTCGACGTGTGGGAATACGTGTTGCAGGGCAACCAGGAGTACGATCATGTAGTCGCACTACAGACGTACGTCCTGCACATTGGATGTGCGTATGGTCCTGCAGTCGCTTGTGGTGGATCTGATCCACGAGTCGGAATGAAAGGCAAACGGTTGCTTCGGAACAATCGTTGGATGTTCCAAGCGTGTGAGTTAGGTTTGCCCTTACAAGGTTATGAAATTCGATTCAGAATCGTCCGTTTCTCATGGAGATTGAGACTGCTTGATCCCTTTGCCACATAGAGTAACAAGAGCAGCCTTATGGTTATCAAAGGTGATGTTTGTTTAAAAGATTCTACCATGCTTGAATAGTTATAGTTGCTTACCTAGAATGGATAATCAACTAGAACCTGAAAGCTAAAAATTTGAAAGTAAGGATCTACTCTTTGTTGCTTTTCAGCTGAAAACTAAACCCAAAACCATTTAAAGCCTTCAAAGTCTAGTTACATGGCTATGTATACCATGAAACGGGTAAGCCTTGCTGAGTTTTAGGATACTTAGCCTTGCATTGTGACTTTTGTTCCAGATAATCCCCCTGAGGACTCTACTCTGCCTGTGCCATGGCCCTATGCTCTTCCTGATGGTTGGTCCGTGGAATGGGACCCGTCCCCGGCCAACACTGGTCATACCGAGTGATGTCACGCCAGGGCTTAGCATGATGACTGTACTGGTGACATGTATAGTTGTCGTATTTTAAATTCTGCTACCGTGAACTTGAAACTTTAAACTGGTTCGTAATAATTTCTATCAGTTTGGAACTTATGCTACTTTTGGAAACTCTTGTATATATAAATGTCTGTGATGTAAAATATGATGGCGATTGTATCTCTGGACTCACCTTCGTGCGAGGTACCTTGTTTGATCCTGCTTTCGGTGGTTTATCGGGACGTTACCTGACAGGCCAAGGGGTTTCACCGTTTGAAGTACGATTGGAGCCCTTGAGAGAGGACTTGCGTACTTGAGCCGGTGTAATTTAGGTTGGTTCTGCCACAGCTGGTATCAGAGCTAACAAGTGTACACTAGAGATATGAATGGCCTTAGAAATGTTTTTAGTATAAAATTTGACCAACAAAGTATTTTGTAAAACTACGTTGGTTTCGTTAAGGATGGTGCTTAGTACGTAAAACCCTAGGGTGATGTTTATTAAGGGGAATTAGAGGTGGCTATAATATATATAAATATAACTATAACTCCCAGCATTACTTTTCCGTCAAAACTTAAATTTATGCATAACCCAACTTTACTTTCGGTAACGACACCTTCGATGGTGAGGTAAGAAGGTAAGGATCCTCAGCCAACTAAGGGAGCTTGGCCTTCCCGTCGGTGATGCGAACCGAACGCTGTTTCTCAAGCAGTGGCCTACTTGAGATGCTGCCAATATATCAACTTAGGTTGAATATATTGGGAGTATATGGTTCGGCGCAGGGTATGGTGATCGCTATTCATACCCCCGCATTTTGCGGTACCCCCATGAATACGTTGTTTCAATAACGTATGCTAACGTTGTCTGTACGGTGGTAATTGTACAGATGCTGTTTCTATAGTGAACAGTAATAATTGGGAATGCTTTCATAACATGCTGGCATGAAAGGTTCATTGGATATATATTGTGGTCTTCTGCAGTTACACTAACCACGATTAAGAGGTTAAGACGGATAGGACTAATCGACTAGATATTAGTGAGAGACGTATGAATTATGCCACCGAAACTAACCACGTAAGTCCGAAGGTATTCGGCAATTATTTTGGTTGTGAGGTCAAATAGTACGTGCATGCATAATCCATTAACAAACAAAATGAGTGCTTGAATGTGTTGTTCTTTTAAGGACAGGTAAAGTGTTGTCTATCTTTAGTGTGGTTTCAATAGAATCCTTGTGGTAGCCTTAGTTGAGTATTTTAAACATCATCTGATTTCCAGCCTTTGCTGTTATAAGAATCGATTGTCTTGTTCCATTTACCTTGTGAGTTCTCAGCAGGGTAAATGAATCTCATCATCTGAATTCTTGTTTCAGATGGCGGCTCCTTCAAACATTTTCTGGGATTGTGCAGGGCATCTCCATACTAATGCCTTGCACTGGGAGGGTTTTCCCCATCTTTTATGGGAATCACTTAGTCTATTTTTCTATACCGAGCCTCCCCAGTATGATGGAGCGGAGTATAGGGAGGAAGGTGTTCCGCGATGCAGAGTCAAGATGACTATTCCTCAGCATCCTTTCCGTTCTCAGTGGCACCCCATCGAGGTCGATGTGGTTGGCTATCGTCTTGTCGACACCAACAAGACTGCCGCTCTTGAGGCCATCCATATCTTCTGCAACCAGCATCCCATGGAAGTTGCCGGGCATCCCATCGGTCTATTCCCTGCCATAGATTCCAGTGATCTTGACTGGAATTTCAGGATAGCCCATTATGGCCATATGTTGGGAGATTCAGTCGAGGAAACGCTCCGTGGTACCATCAGGTTTATGAATGTTCAGCACCATTATCAGATCTTGTTACGCCGCAGTATGGGTCAGTTGACTGGTATAGCTCAAGGTCACTACCAAAATGCTGATCGGCAAGTCACTCAGATAGTGGTGCTTCAAGCCCTGGTCACCGAGAAAGAGGAAATTATCGCAGCACGGGATGAGACATTCTTCACCGGGAGGATCAGATCAATGAGAGTGATGCAATAATCACTCAATGTGATACGATTATCGAATTCCTCCAGGAGCAAATCCACGACCTTATCCTTGAGGTTGACGATGCCCATGCTCACATCGATGAACTTCAGCAGCAGCCAATACCTCCTGCTATACCTGTAGTACCTGAAGGTGGAGAAGAAGACCCGGAGGAAATCGAGAGAGTTTCTGATCTCGATTCCGAGCATGGAGACCCAGAACCCAACCCTCAGCCAGATTACTCCTCTTTCGGTAGCCAGTCCTCTGTAGGCGACCTCGATGATTTCTAGTTTGTCCAAATAATCGATTCTCTAGATGTAACCAGAGTAAAGTGTAGTGACATAGGTAGTAAGTAGTCTACCTAGACCCAGTGCCATTTGTTGTAATATAGATGGCCTGTGTACGGATCACCTTGATGTACGATGTTAAGGACGACCAGTATCTGTGTTGTAATATAAATCTTGTGTTCTGCCATCTTGTTCAATATCTTTGCATCTGAAAAGAGTTGGTTGAATGGAACATGTGAATTACATATCTGTTAATTGTGGTATGCCTTCTGAAAATGGGAGTAAGGATATGTGGTTAATAATGGACATCTCCTTTGTTTCAGATGGTTGGAGCCACGCGTGGAACCCCGGAAGGTTTCCGGGCAGACCGGGCCAGCGGTTCCCAACAACCGCCACCACCACCCCCAAATCTCGCCGAGGTTATGGCTTGGCAGACCGAGCTTCTTAATCTGCTAGTACAGATAAACAAAACCAACATCGTCAGCAATCACGAGGAGGTCGTGATGATCCTCACCCTCAGGTGGCAAACTACCAAAATTTCTTCAGCACTCAGCCCCCGCTATTCAGCAAAGTTGAGGAGCCCCTTGATGCCGATGCTTGGCTTCGCACCATTGAATCCAAGTTTGCTCTTCTTATGATTCCATGTGCAGACTCCAATAAGGCTCACTTCACGGCTCAACAACTTCATGGTGCTGCCCGTATTTGGTGGGATAACTATTGTGCCATGCAACTTGATGGCCATGTTATCTCCTGGGAAGAATTTCGGAATACTTTTAGGGCACACCATATACCTGAAGGACTGATGGAGCTTAAGTTAAATGAGTTCTGGGCACTCACCCAAGGCACCCGCACCGTACTACAATATGCACAGGCTTTCAATCACCTATGCCAGTATGCGGGTTATCACGCTGATAGTGACACCAAGAAGCAAGATCGTTTTCGTTGGGGCTTAAGCACTAAGCTCAAGGGACGCCTGAACCTTGTGAAGGCCAATACCTTTAGTGAGCTGGTTAACATGGCCCTGACCCAGGAAGATTGCATCACGGCACACCGTGCCGAAAAGAAGCGAAGGATTTCCACTAGACCCACGAGTGTTCAACCATCGCGGTATCGATTTGTTCGGAATGCACCGCCCAGAGTGCCACAGCAGAATGCACCATCTAGCAGACTGGTTTTTAGGCCGCCTCAGCAACCCGGAGGATACAGACCTCTAGTGCCTCCGCAACAGCCGCAACAGTTTGGCCCACGGCCAAACGCTCAACAATTTCAACAGAGAAGCAGCACCAATCGCTGTTTCAATTGCGGTAGTGTGGACCACTTTATCAAAGATTGTCCGTGGCCCAGGAAGCCTAATCAAGGGCAAGGTTCTAATCGGAATAACCAGAACAAGGGCAAGAGGCCAATGATGCAAGTCCGGCAAGGGCGAGTTAACTTCACCACCCTTGCGGAGCTTCCGGATGGAGCCCCCGTCATGTCGGGTACATTTTCTATTCATCACAAACTAGTTGTTACATTATTCGACTTGAATTTAGAGCTCGTGCACAACAATTGAATTTAGAGGTGAGCTCGTTCCTAAGCACTTCAACTTATGATTTTGAGAATAGATTGCTACCTAATGATTATATTGTGATTAGGAACCAAGGAGAGGATCAGGAGATGCATGTAGAAGGGCTTGGAGGCGTGGAGGTACAGCAAGGGAGTGCAAGCCAAGTTGGAGACCCAATCCAAGTCGACTTCGAGTCCACCTCGGAGTCCATGAGCAGTCTGCCTTAAATTGGATGCCCAGGCCACATGCGGAGTCAGATTTGGACATTCTATATATGATTGGAACCAGAATTTCATAAGTCTTCCAATGGCACCAGACCCACCTCAAAGTTCCTTCTGAATCAATGGGAATCAATGAAACAAGTGGACATCCAGAATCTGTCTGGGTGCAGCATCACCATCTTTTGGGCCGTTGGCCTGTGTATCGTGTTGGAGCCTGTTATGGTTGCATCCAGGGGACTTGCACGCCCCTAACTCCTTTTTATTCAGTATCCATCATCACTTTAGAGTTTGGGTTTTGCTTAGATTCAATCTATTATCGAATAGTGTCACCGATCATTAGTTTGTGAGACCCCCACTTGTGAGTTTAATCATTCATCTGCAAATTGGTTGCATTCTTCCTTGTTCTTGCTTGTGTTCTTTGATTCACAGGCAAGGATTAGCCTTCTTGCGAGGTCGACCAAGCACCGCCGGTTGATAACTAGAGGAGACATTGTGCTGCAATTGCGGGATTCGGAACGTGTTGTTCGGAAGACGGATCAAATTATGTAGCGACTCCACCAAATCGAGAGCTATCAGAACTTTTTGAAAGATTGGGAACCCTAGTCTACATCACGAGTAAAGAAACACACCTCTGACCAATCAGAGGCTAGCACATGGATTGAAGGGCCCACAAATCAGACCAAACGGGCGCGCCAAGGCTCAAATCACCAAGGACCCTTGCTAGGGCCCACAATTCAGCTAGCCAGAGGAAGTTAGAGCTGAGGAGACTCCACCTAGGGTCAGCTGAACGCCAAGGTCGGCCAAACCCAGATGGACTCCCGTCCAGGTGTAGTTTGATGTGGAGTACTGTGACAGCTCAAGTACTTGTAAGCTAGGCACATAATTTGTTAGAGTGAAGTATGTGCTTGTTAGTGTAAAGTTTGGGCATGTTTATGTGAAGTTTTTGAAAATTTAAAGTGCAAGTAGAAAGGGGTATTTTTGTAATTACAGAAAAACCTAGGGTTGTTTTTGCAAAATGTATTTGGATAAGGGGTAACTTCAAAATAAGTGAAGCGTGGTTTTGCAAACATGTTTTTCTTACTTTATCCCCTGTAAAAAAAGAAATTGTATTTATGCTGAATTGTGTAAAAATTTGAGTAAAGTTGTGAAAATAAGGATGTTTATGTAATTTTATTAGAGTACAAGTCCTTTATGCAAATAGTCGAATTACAAAAGTAACTCTCAAAGTTACTCAGGGCTAAAGTGTAAAAAGGTGCAAGTCATCATGACATGTCTATCCAATCATTATGACGTGTCTATCCCGTCATTATGACGTGTCATAAATGCTTGCATTTAGTCCCTAAATGTTATGATATTACACTCTTTAGGACAAAAGTAATTCAAATCCAACCTTTGTTCAAAATTTCATGTGTAAAGATATAAATTTTGAGTTTTCGAACTTGAGCCCTAAAGCAATGTTGTAGAGTTTCAAAAACTCTCCAACTTTCGTTTTGGGCATTTCTTCATTAGGGTTTTAGATTAATGGAAAATTTATGCTTTACAGAAAGGTCCTTGCAGTTTTCTAATTTTACGCACAAGTCCTTGGGAGAATTCCAATTCTCCTTCTCCTCTGTTTCTCCACCCTTATCTCCACCGCTCGGCATGAGCAGGAGTGAGCGAGCGTGAGTGGGCGTCTCTCTCTCCGCTTGGTGCCTCTCTCTCTCTCTCTCTCTCTCTCTCTCTCTCTCTCCTCCTCCTCCACCCGGCTCGGCACAGTGGCAAGCGGAAGCAGGCGGCGGCAGAGCGGCGCGCTCTGGCGCGCGCGTGCGGGCGCAGGCGTGGGCGGCGCGCAGCTGTGGCGGGCGGCCCTGAGCGGCGAGCGGCCGCGGCTCGGGCGAGCGAGCGCTGCGCGGGCGAGTGGTGTGGCAGAACCAACCTGAATTATACCGGCTCAAGTACGCGAGTCCACTCCAGAGGGCTCCAACGTGCTTCAAACGGTATAATCCCTTGGCCTGTCGGATAACGTCCCGATAAACCACCGATACACAGGATCAAATAAGGTTACCTCACACGAAGGTGAGTCCAGAAAAACAATCACCATCATATTTTACATCACAGGGAATTACATTACAAGAGTTTCCAAAAGTAGTACAAAATTTCAAACTTAGAGAAAACAGTATAAACTGTTGAAGTTTTGGCTTTTGGCAGCGGAAAACATACGCGATGATCTACAGCACGTCGTCAAGGCAGATGTCATGCTAAGCCCAGGCACGACATCACTCGGTACCACCAATGTTGGCCGGGGACGGATCCCATTCCACGGACCAACCTTCTGGAAGAGCACAGGGCCAAGGCAAGGGAAGAGTAGGGTCTTCAAAGACTTTACCTGAAAAACATATAACTAGCAAGGCTGAGTATACTAATACTCAGCAAGGCTTACCCGGGATTGGGTATACTTTAGCCCATAATTAGACTTAAGAAGGCTTTTAATAGTTCTGGGTTTAGTTTCAGCTGAAAAGCAATTAAGAGTAGATCCTTAATTTCAACTTTTAGCTTTCAAATTCTAGGTGATTATTCAATCTAGATGAGCACCTATAGCTATTCCATCAAGGTAGAATCTTTGGTCAAACATCACCTTTGATAATCATATGTTTGCTCTTATTTATTACTCAATGTGACAAAGGGATTAAGCAGTCTCAAACATCGTGAGAAGCGGACGATTCTGAATCGAATTTAACCTTGCAAGGTAAACCTAAATCACACGCTTGGAACACCACAGGGTCGTTCCGAAGCAACTGTTTGCCTTTCATTCCGACTCGTGGACAGGTCCACCACAAGCGACTGCAGGAACATACGCACTTCCAAAGTGCAGGACATACGTCTGTAGCGCGACTACAAAACCCGTATTCCTGGTTGCCCTTGCAACACGTATTTCCCCAATCGAACATAAGTAACCAGAAGAAGCAAGACGAGTGGTGGGAGGTATGTCCACTCCTCGGGCCGATTGGCTACTAGGCTTACCGCTTACCATATTTCGCGGCATGTGGTTAGTACTTTCAAACGCTTAACCCCGATCACCACACGCTGCGACCTTATCAAATTTCAATAACACAGACGGGGTATCTCCTCAACCATGATACCTCACAAAACATCCGTCCGTCATCCTTATTGTGATAACAGGAATGTAAACATTACAACTCCCATATCGCGCGAGTGACAGGAAATCACCCGACTTTTACCGGTCCTATTTAGCAGAGCATCTAAGCGATAAGGACTCGGGTACAATACATTGGATTCCTAAGAGATCATGCAACTAGGATTTCATCTCAACTCCTAGACTTAATGCATAAGTATAGATAAATAGACATAGATTGCAGTGTAAATAAAGTAGTGGGATATGTCCGGGGCTTGCCTTTACTGGTGGGTCTGAAGTCAGTAAAGTCAATATCTTCCGAACTTTGGTTCGGGGCTTCAGATAATCCTTTGGTGACGTTCATTTGGTCTTCAGGAACATCCTCCGTAGACTCCGGGGAGATCTCGTAGGTACCGTTGCCGATGTAGTCGCATCTACATGTAATGCAACATCACATTCAAAGTGTGCACACAAGGCTATTTTACTTCATGACAAAGTTGCAATTCAACACTCATTTAACATATTACTTACATAACAAACAACAAGATTTGAAACTACACTTAGATAGAGCTTCAAGAGGACATCTAAATAGGATCGGCTACTGGTTGAGGGTTACAGCAGAACCGATGGGAAACAACGGGGGTTTAGCTGATTGACGTGCTTAGGTCGTGCCTAACAGAGGCGTGTCTATTGTGCGATCTTACTGATCTAGGGTTGTGTACTTTGGTTTGGGTAGCCGATTGATAGGTGCACCGTTTTCTTGATTGATCGATGAAAACATCGATCACTTTAGTAGAGGGATGATTCCTAAAACAGTTGTGTCTTGACTGAGATGTGCTTAAGTGTTATCCTAGGTATCTAGGTGTGGTTGTATCGACTCGATTACGTCAACACAACTATTAGGTGACGTACGGCCGATTGGAGCGTGGTTAAGGGTGTGTGACCGATAGGTATATAACCGATCTCTCAGTCGATAAATCGGCTGATAGGAGTGTGTGGCTAAGGATGGGAAAACTAAGAATTGATCGGCCATAACTGATATGGAGAGCAACTAAAATCGGCTTGGATAGGTCGATGGCAAGAACCCTAAGATTATGTATACACCTTTGATATATCGACTATATGCAGTCGATGTAGGATAGAACAAAAGAACTGTATCGGCAGTAGCCGATACTTAGAAAGGTAACAATCGTATCAGCTAACCAGCCGATGGTAGAAGTATCGACTGACAGCTGTTACACAGAACATCCTAAACTCAAGGGAAGCGGATGCTTAGCAGCTGAACCAAAAGCTGATGTTGAAACGCAGTTGCAGAGATATATAAGCTAAGCAACAGATGCACATGAATTAACAAAGATCCTTATACGAAGAGAATCTTAAGGAAACGGCAATAAAAACAAGGATAACTTCTTAATGGTAAGGATATGAGCACTTCGTGGGAAAGGATTAACTAGATATCGCATATCTCTACTTATGACATAACTTCTATAGCTTACTCTTTAGCTATAACACAAGCATACAATATAAAGCACAATAAAACATTCATTCCCTAACATTTGACCTAGACCACACATCAAAGATCTCAACTCAAGATCATAACAGAAAACTTGCAGAGTTTGATTTAGGGTTTCAAACAAAACCGATTTTATATTTTTATGAACTTCCTACGAAAATCTATGAAATGTAGAAGTTCATCGGTTTGAAATACAGAAAGCTTTGGAAATTTTACAAAGAACACCCTAGAACTTTCTAAAACATAGCAATCGAGTCCCTGGTCCGGGAAAAACAGATAACAGGAAGTTAACGGCGATATTCCGGCAAAGGAGTCGCCGGCATTAAGAAGATTTAGCGAATCAGGGCAAACCTTGGGGTAGCCTTGGTTATGGAGAAGAACAAGCGGAAAGTGAATTTCCGCGGTGAAAAGGATTGGCGACAAAAAATACTCGACGGTGACGAGATTCCGTGGGTGACGAAGAAGTTTGTCGGGGATGGTTGCCGTAGGTGGAAGATGGCCGAAGGAGTAGTCTTCGTGGTGACTCGTGGTCTTGCTCGGTGATCGATGAGGAATAGGAGCTGCTGGAAGTCGTGGATCCCTGGGACGAAACGATAGAGCCGGATTGGTTTGCTAGCACAACTCCTCCGCAAACCTCTAGGGTCCATTTGCTCACGAGCTAAGTCTTCTTTTGCTCACGCACGGGTGCCACTGATACACGGCCGGCACACCCGCGTAGCATCCTGCAGGACTGCCGTGCTTGGTTGCATCGAGGCTCCTCCGAGCTCATCACGCCTAACTGCTGCCTTCGCTCCACAACTCCTCCTTCCGACTCACCTCGCCAAATTCGTAGCCGCATCACTATCTGTGGCCTCCGCCGCCCCACGCTGAGCACTCGACGTGGTCAAACCCTGAAAGGAAACCTTGGACGCCATGCTGTTTGCGGACCAGCTGCTGTCAAATCCGCGCCTCTGTTTCCGCCTCGACCACCTCGTGCTGCTGCTCCTCTTCTTCCTCATCTGCTGGACCGGCATCGCCTCGGCCTTGTCGCGCCACATGTGCACACCGTCGCAATATCCGCCCGACGGCGTCTTGCACCTTTGACGTCTCGTCCAACAGCAGAACCCTCGCGTTCTTCAGCATCGTGCGTATCAGCATTTCGTCGAACACCTGGGCTGTGTCTTCGATACGGCCAAACCTGCACCACTCAGAGATCACCGTGGCATAACAGGGTTGACGCCACCGTGTTCTCGCATCTCGTGCAGAGACACTTTACTGCAACTCCTCCGGCGCGCGCCGTTGCTCGGCACGTTGCACCCAGCACTGCCTGCTCGTGCCCATGGGCCCACTCGGCTCCGGCCGCCCAACACCTGCATTCACCGCCAGCTTCCGCGCATCACCGTGCGCATGTTCGCGCCACCCGCTCACGCATGCCGCCTGGAGCCACACGCTCTGCACCGTCCGAGCGCCTTGCTCGCGCGCACCTCCGGCCGTGTGCACGCCGCCACTGCCTGCGCATGCTGCTCCTCCTTCGCGCGTTCCGTATCTGCTTGTGCCGCGCCGCGTCTGAATCCGGCGGTGCCGTGCGCTCCTACACGCCCAGCTTCCTTGCGCGCTCGCCCGGGCCCACTCCGTGCTTGCAGCCTGCCCGAACGCCTGTTCCCGCGCGAGTTCCTGCACTGCTACCCGCGCCCATATGAGCCGGCCTTCACGCACGCTCGCACCCGCCTGCTGCACTCCAACTCCCGCGGCCCGCCTGCACCTGCCTCCCGCTGCTCCGCGTCCGCGCGCAGCGCCGCGCCATCCAGGGCCCACCAGCCCGTGCCGCTCGCCGCCCTTGAACCCGCGCTGCCTGAGCCCGAGCCTCCTGCTGCCGCCAGCCGCGCGCCTCCGGTTCCCCGTCAGCCACGCGCCTCCGGCTCCCGCTGCCAGCCGCGCTCGCGCCCTTGCGCCGGCCCGCGCGCTGAGCCGCCGCCTGCCTCGCGCCCCGCGTTGCGCGCCGCCGCTCTGATTCCCGCGCAGCGCCTACGCCTGCGCGCTGCCCGCGCGCGTCTGACCTGCCGCTCCACCGCCTGGGCCCTGCGCCAGCCGCACGAGCCGCCGGTTCCCGCTCGGGGTCGCCCTTGGCCGCGCCCTGCTCTGGCGCCAGCGCCGCACGGGCCCGGCCGCTCGCCTCCGCCCAACGCCCAGCGCCCCGCCTGGGCCGCTGCCGCGGCCTACCGACCGGGCCGCCCCCGCACCACCTGCTGCCGCGTGAGGAAGTAAACAGAGAGAGAGAGAGAGAGAGAACGGTGGAGAGAAAATAGAAACCAGAGCATGTGCCGCCGGTGGAGATAAAGGAACAGAGGGGAGGCGCCAGGATAAGGAAGAGGGGAGAAGAAAGACAGATGGGATTTCCCCAAGGGCTTATACGTAAAATCAGAGAAATGCAAGGACCTATTTGTAAAACAAAATTTCCCATCGATTTAAAACCCGAATGAAGAAATGCCCAAAACGAAAGTTGGAGAGTTTTTCAAACTCTACAACATTGCTTTAGGGCTCAAGTTCAAAAACTCAAAACTCGCATCTTTGCACGTGAAATTTTGAGCAAAAGTTGGATTCGAATTACTTTTGTCCTAAGAGTGTAATTTTAAAATATTCAGGACCTAAATGCAAGAATTTATGACACGTCATAATGACGGGATAGACTCATCGTAATGAGTGGATAGACAATGTCATGATGACTTGCACTTTTACACTTTAGTCCTGAGTAATTTTGAAAGTTACTTTTGTAAATCAGAAACTTGCATAAAAGGACTTGTACTTTTATAAAATTACGTAAACACCCTTATTTTTACCATTTTACCCAAAATTTTTACACACTTCAACACACACATTTCAAATACAACTTTCAAATAAACATACATTTTTTTACAAGGAATAATATAAGAAAAACATGTTTACCAAAACCACGTTTCACTTATTTTGAAATTACCCTAATCCAAATACATTTTACGAAAACAACCCTAGATTCTTCTGTAATTACAAAAATACCCCTTTTTCACTTGCACTTTAAATTTTCAAATGTTTCACATATACAAACAAACACATATTTCACACTAACAAAATATTTGCCTAGCATTACAAGTACACGAACTGTCACAAGTGGCGCAGGCGCGGCTCCAGGCAGGCACTGCGGGCGCGGCTTGGGACCGGCGGAGCGCAGGCGGCAGGCGCGCTGGAGCGGCACGAGCGGCTGCGGCTCAGGCAACGCGGGCGGCGCAGGAGCGCATTGGAGCGGGGCGCGCGGGAGCTGGCAGAGCGCGCCGGCACGAGCAGGCGCGGAGGCGAGCGGCGTGAGCAGGTGTGGAGTGTGGGCGCGGAAGCTGGCGTGCGGCTGGGCGTGGCACAGGGTGGCTCGGCGTGGCTCCTGGCGGCGCGGCTGGCGCTGGCGGCATGCGGGTGCGGCCCAGACGTGCTGGATGCGGGCGGCCCCGGGCAAGCGGCGATGACAGAGGAGGAAAGGAAGGCGGCCCCGGGTCCAGGGGAGCCTAAGGCTCCGGCTCGGCCAAGTCTAGCAGTGGCGGCCATGCCGGTCAGAGGCAGGAACAGAGGCGGCGCTAGTGCGGGCGCGGTGCGATGACATGCGAGCAGAAGAAGGGCGGCGGAGTTGCAGGACCCGGAGGTCCAGACGGATTTGGACTGGCGCGTCCGCAAGTGCGAGTGGGAGTGTTCTACCGGCAACCGGCTCGGCTCGATTCTGCAGGCGAGTGCACGTGCAAGGCAGCAGGCCACGCGCAAACAAGTTGAGGGCCAGTGGTGTAAGAGCAGAACGGGAACAGCGCGCAGGAGATGCGACCAGGCGTGGCGATCCTGCAGGAGGCTACGCGGGTGTGCCGACCGTGTTTCTGCCGCACACGCGTGTGAGCAGAGGAGGCTTAGCCCGTGAGCAGGAAATCCCTGAGGTTCGCGAAGGAATCAGCATAGCGAACCAAATCCGGCCCTATCGGCTTCTCCCATAAGTCCACGACATTCAGCAGCTCCTATTCCTCGCCGATCGTTCGAGCAAGACCACAACACATCTAGAAAGCTCCTGGACCCCCATCGAGCCTCTTCGATCCCTGTATGCTGAAACATCATCGCCGTGGCAAAGCCAACCGCTGTCGCCATAGGTCACCGTGAGGAATATCCCTCCAGCCATCCTCCACCCACTACAATCCCCTGGCAAGCTTCTTCGTCACCCACGAAACCTCGTCACCGTCGAGCACTTCTCACCGCCGATCCTGTTCACCGCAGGAATTCACTTTCCGCCCGTTCTCCTTCACAACCAAGGCTACACCAAGGTTCGCCATGACCCACTGAATCTTTCTAGCGCCGGCGACCCCTTTGTCGGAACATTATCGTTATCGTCCTATTCTTTGTTTTCCCCGACCAGGGACTTAATTGCTTCGATTTAGCAAGTTCTGGGGTGTTCTTTGTAAAATTTCCAGAGCTTTCTTTATTTCAAATCAGTGAACTTCCACATTTCGTAGGAAATTCATAAAAATACAAAATCAATCTTGTTTGAATCCTTAGGTCAAAATCTATAAGTTTTATGTTGTGATCTTGAACTGAAAGTCTTTGATTTGTGGTCTAGGTTAAATATTAGGGAATGAGTGCTATATTCGTACCTTATGTTATATGCATGTGTTGTAGCTGAAAGGTAAATCATAGGATGTATGTCTCAAGTGGAGATGTGTGATATTTAGTTAGTCCTTTCACACGAGTGCTCATATCCCTGCTATCAAGATTTTGTCCTTGTTTTGATTGCCGTTTCCTTAAGGTCCTTTTCGTATAAGGATCCTTGTTAGTTCGCGTGTATCTGCTGCTTAACTAATACATCTCTGCAGCTATACTTAAGCGTCGGCTATCAGCTCAGCCGCTAAGCATCCGTTTCCTTTGAGTCTATAATGTTTCTGTGTAACAGCTGTCAGCCGATGCATTTCTTTTGATATGCTTCTACCATCGGCTGGTTAGCTGATACAATTGTTATCTTTCTAATATCGGCTACTGCCGATACAATTCTTTTGTTCTGTCCTACATCGGCTGCATATCTGTAGAACATATCCCCATCGGCACAAACCCATCAGCCACATCCTCTTCAGTCTAAATCCACACTTATGGTCTCTTTAGCCTAGTTCGATAATAGTGTTCTGTTCCACCTAGTTCTTATAACAGGTCTGACTTAGATAACTCCATTGGCTGTACGTCACTCAATTGTTGTACTGACATAATCGAGCCGATACAACCACACCTAGTTACCTAGGATAACACTTAACACATCTCAGTTAAGACACAGCTGCTTTAGGAATCACCCCTCTGCTAAAGTAATCGATGCTTTCATCGATCAATTAGGAAACAGGTGCACCTATCAATCGGCTACCCAGACCAAAGTACACAACCCTAGATCAGTAAGATAGCACAGTAGACACGCCTTTGTTAGGCACAACCTAAGCACATCAATCGGCTAAACCTGATACATCCTCTTTGGTTAAGGCCAAGACCAATACACCAACCAATTAGACAGACCAAAGACATGCTGATAATCTAATCGGCAAGATCCTTCCTTTTTCTATACTTGAAGTACTATACTTTCAATGTTCCTCTCTATATCAGCCGATTTAACCTCAGGTGAACCAAATCGGCTAATCCTTTCTACTCATATACTGAGATTACTCCTGCCGATTTCTCTTCCGAAATGAAATCAGCAGATTTCCTAAAACTGTATAGAGAGCTCCCTTCTTTACCAATTCTATCGACTAAACCCCTGTTGTTTCCAATCAACTCTGTTGTAGTCTTCAACAAATAGCCCATCTTAATTGGTTGTCCACCTAAAGCTCTATCCAAGTTTAGTTGCAGATCTTTTGATTGTTATACGAGTAATATGTTAAATGAATGTTGGATTGCAACTTTATCGTGAAGTAAAATAGCTTTATGTGCACACTTTGGATGTAATATTGCATTGTATGTAGATACGACTACTTCCGCAAACGGTACCTACAAGATCTCCCAGGAGTCTGCGGAGGATACTCCTGAAGACCAAGTGAACGTCACCAAGGGATTATCAGAAGCCCCGAACCAAAGTTCGGAAGCTAATAATACTAACATCCCTGACTCCAGCCCCACCAGTAAAGGCAAGCCCCGATGCACATCCCAGTATTTCAAGTTATTACAATTTCATTATTATATTATATATCTTGCATTACGTCTAGGAGTTGCAATGAAACCGTAGTTGCATAAGATCTTAGGAATCCAATGTATTGTACCCGAGTCCTTATCGCTTAGATGCTTTGCTAAATAGGACCGGTAAAAGTCGGGTGATTCCCTGTCACTCACGCGATATAGGAGTTGACTGTTTACAATTCTGCAACCACTATAAGGATGATGGATAGGGTCATGTGCTGTATCATGACCTGAAGGTTCACCCTGTCTGTTTTGTTAAAAGTGGTTAAGGTCGTAGTATGTGGTAGTGGTGGCTAAGCATTTGAAAGTACTAGCCACATGCCGCGAAATATGGTAAGCGGTAAGCCTAGTACCCGAATGGCCCGGCAAATGGACACGTTTCCACCACTCGACTTTTATTTTATGTTTACACGCACCGACGTGTGGGAGTACGTTCTGCATGGCAGACAGGAATACGGGTTTTGTAGTCGCGCTACAGACGTATGTCCTGCACAATTGGTGTGCGTACGGTCCTGCAGTCGCTTGTGGTGGCCCTGATCCATAACCCGGTATATGAGGAAAACGGTTGCTTCGGAATGATCTTTTGATGTTCCAAGCGTGTGAGTTAGGTTTACCTTGCAAGGTTGAAATTCGATTCAGGAATCATCTATTTCTCGCGGAGATTGAGACTGCTTATCCCTTTTACCACATAGAGTAAGAACTGTAACTAAAGTTGGAAGAAACTTGATGGATGATAATCTCTATCTTGCTTGTTTAGTATAGGTGCTTACCTAGAATAGCTAATCAAGCTAGAATCTGAAAGCTAAAACTTGAAAGTTGGTTATACTCTTTGTTGCTTTTCAGCTGAAAATAAACTCAGAACCTTTACAATGCCTTCATGAGTCTAGTTATGGGCTAAAGTATATCCAATCCCGGGTAAGCCTTGCTGAGTATTAGTATACTCAGCCTTGCTAGTTACATGTTTTTCAGGTAATGTCTTTGAGGACCCTACTCTTACCATGCCATGGCCCTATGCTTTGCCTGATGGTTGGTCCATGGAGTGGGATCCATCCCCGGCCAACACTGATGATACCGAGTGATGTCGTGCCCGGGCTTAGCATGACATCCATCTTGACGACGTGCTGTAAATCATCGCGTATGTTTTCCGCTGCCAAAAACCTTAACTTTAACGGTTTGTAATAGTTTTACTAAATGTGGAATTTAGTACTACTTTTGGAAACTCTTGTAATGTAATTCCCTGTGATGTAAAATATGATGGTGACTGTATCTCTGGACTCACCATCGTGTGAGATAACCTTATTTGATCCTGTATCGGTGGTTTATCGGGACGTTACCCGACAGGCCAAGGGATTATACCGTTTGAAGCACGTTGGAGCCCTCAGGAATGGACTCGCGTACTTGAGCCGGTATAATTCAGGTTGGTTCTGCCACAAGTACCCCCTACGCTTCCTCAAGGCCGTGGCTAAGGTTTCCATATATAAAGATGGCGGGAACTGCCCTTGGAGGATATAAACGGAGGCCTCCCCTCCCCTCATTCACACACACCACCAAGACCTCCATCACCTTCACTGGAAGATGTAGCGCTCCAATCCATGGCGAAGCCCTGCCTAGGCTAGTGCTTATAATAGGAGGGTAGAGAGAGAGGGAGAGAGAGGAAGTAGCTCGGAGGAGTGCTGAGGTGTAACATCCTAATTCTCAAATTAAAAACCTAAATAAATTTTGCTAGAATTCTTTTAGGATCCATAAGGTTTTTATTCCCCCATTAAATAGTAATTTACTTAACCATAAAAAGAAATATAAGATACTATAGGTTTCGTGCATTTCATGCCCCATTATATTGTTTTATTGTTTGTCTTCCATTTGAATTTAAATTTCAAATTCAAATTCAATTGCATTTGAGTGCAACTCTTTTCTCCCTCTTTTTCTAATTGGGCCCAGCCCACACTTCCTTTTTCTTTTTCCTCTCTTTCCTCCTTATGGCCCGGCCCAACCAGGCCTTTCTTCCCCTTCTGCCCCCCACCCCCCCTGAAGCCCAGCCCAGCCCCGCTTCTTCCCTTCTCTCCCCCCCGCATGGCCCAGCCTTCCCCGGCCCAGCCCCCCGCGTGGCCTGCTTCTTCCTCCCCTCCCTCTCCCTCTCGCTGGCAGGTGGGTCCCGCCTGTCGGGACCTTCCCCTTCCCTACGATCGGCTCGGACTCGAGCCCGAGTCTGATCGCAGTCCGGCGCCGCAACGCCCACGAGGCGTCTCGGGCCCCAACGCCAAGGCCGCAGCTACCCTATTTAAGCGCCCCCTTGTGCCCTAGCTTCTTCCCCAAGCCACAACCACTGTTTCGCCCGAAAAACCCTAAGTGCCGAAGCTTTCCCCGCCACTGCCGCCTTCGCGCTTCGGCCGCCATCGTTCCCGTTGCTCCGCCACTCCCCATCGTCGAGCAAGCACTCCAGGAGCTTCGCGTTGTGGTGAGGGTTCTCGCCAGCCGCTTCTTCCCCTCTTCCCTACCTTCCCGTGCTTGTAAATTGCTCGCCGTCGTCCCGAGCCACCCCTCGCCGCCGGCCGCCATCTCGGCCGCTGTCGCCGATCCCCGAGCCTCTAGATGCGTTCCTCGCCTCGCACTCTTGCTCCATGACCAAACCCAAGCCTAAACCGTGCCCGACAACGCGTTACTCCGGTGAACCACTGCTGCTCCCCACCGTATCTCCTCGCCGCCGGCGCTCAGCGCCGCCGCCCCCACGCCGTCAGTCCCTCCCAGCTGTAGGATCCCGATCCAACCGGTTAGATTAGATCTAACCCGAGTCAAATGAATCGGATACCGATCAACCCGAGGCAATCTTGCGTTTTAGCCCCTGAGTTTCATAGGAATCAATCCGCAGTCCACGGCAGTTCAAAAGTATTTGCGAATAGATCCTTATTCTTCTGTTTAGGCCCCTATCTTTTCCAAAAATAGAACCCGCCATCCTAAACCTTTCTATTTTGCAATCTAGACCATAGATCTAAGGTTTAATTATGTTCTAGCCCTCGGTTTCTTTGGTCAGAGCCCTTCTAGTTTCAAATTTTCTACATATAAGCCCCTAGAATCATGTTTTAGCCATAACTTCTCCGTTTTTAATCTGTTTTCATCGATTCTTGCGCTCATGCGACCCTTGCGACATATACAGTAGCTTTATAACATTATTTCGCTCTATTTATATTGTTTTGTATACTGTTTCTTATTTATTGTATTTGTTTGCTTGTATGTACTTGTGTGGTACGATAGACGGTGTGCAATTAGAGGGTTCGCAAGAGCCGAGCTTTGAAGACGTTCGTGAGCAGCAGCAGCAGTTCCTTGATGAAGGCAAGTGGTCCTTGATCATACTTCAATCCCAATAACTTTATAAATACACACATTTACTTTATATGCATGCATGTGTCTAGAATATGATGGATCCCAAATTAAGGATATGCCTAGTTTCTATTGAACTTCCTTGATTAAACTGGGTTATTATATTTATGTAGTAGCTACGCTAGTTGCTATTACTTAGACTTTGGTTGGATAACCTAAAATTATGCTACACTGGTTTACTCATGTTCTGGAATACTTTATGGTGATAATTAAGATCATTGCATTAATTGGAACATGGAGAATCACTTAGGAAAATAGTGCAACCACAATACTATATGGCTTTGATCTTGGCTAATTAATTAGAAACTTTAGCTTGCAATGGTCTTACCGAAAGGGCAAGAGGGGAGTGCATTGATGGGGTATAGTTTGGTCCTCTTGAGGCGTAGATATGATGCTAGGTAAGGCTTCTTCCTCATTAGGGAGGGTTATGACCACTGCAGCCTGAAACCTTAGCGGACTATTGCAAGTTAGGGAATCTTTGTAAAGGCCTCGTAGTGAATCTCTGCCACTCACCTTGGAAGTGTTTAAGGGTCTTGTAAACCTGAACATTAAGGGAAACACGAATTGTGGGTAAAGTGTACAACCTCTGCAGAGTGAAAACTGATATATCAGCCGTGCTCACGGTTAAGAGCAGCTTGGACCCTCACATGATAATTGAACTTGAAGATGATCTAAATTGATGTTCTTTATTTATTTATTATTGTTATCTTATTTCTTTATTTATTTAAGTGTTGGTATATACTTATCGAGTCAAACCATATCAGCTTTTCCTTGATTATAGCCTTGCATGTCATATAATTTACTCCACTTGCTGAGTACCAACCATAAGTGTACTCAGGCTTGCTTTATTAAAACCAATGCTGCTCAGAACAAGATATTGTCCGGAGTTCCTTGAAGATTTCAAAAGGTACTACGCGTATGTCTCCCAGTCATCTGCCTGTGAAGTTGAAGTCCGCTACTAGTTATGAATGTTTATTTATTCTCTTAGGATTAAGACTATTGGTCATGTAATAAAGTATTATTATAATCTATTTTGTTATTGCATTATTTCGGGTATACACTTGTGACGTCTATCATATGTGTGGAACTTGATCCTGGCACATATATGAGATGCATTCAGTTACCTTTTCAAAACCGGGTGTGACATGAGGCTCTCAGCACTGTACTCCAGCCATGTACCTCTATGGATGCTGGCTTCCTCTGGTATGAGGAAGTTAGTATTTTTGATTCCTATCTTGCATAGTACTTATATTTGAGTGAGATTAGTTCTCTTACTCGTGGGTTCGTCGCTCTGTATTTATACAAGGTGTCGTAGTTTGCTAAGGGAATCCAGACATAGTCAGACTACGGTAGTAATCAGTAGTGTAGATGTAGTGTTTAGGCAAAGGGATACCTTCGTTTGCCTTATATCACACGGTTTGTTAGAGGTAGGCCGCAAGTGGTGATAGCCCTGTTGGTCCTTCATAATACCCCATGTTGGGATATAGCGTAGAGCTGTTGGCCGGAGTCTCCTGACCATTTTATGGGTAAGCCGGTGCCCAAAACGGGTGCCCGAAACAAGTATTTCTGCCCGAGAGATCGACCTTTAACTCATATCTAGTGCTACCTCTGGAATCCTCTCCATCCTCACCATTTATCTTGGTGTGTCCTTGGACCGACTAAGTTAGAAGTTAGTGCACACACGTTCCTTAGACCTAGCAAGAGCAAAACGTGAAAAATTTTACATGCATTCTAAAATATTGGGATTTGCTCCCGACGTGATATCATGTATATCAGTTACAACATACTTTTATGTTTACCTTGCAGGGGACTAGACTTGGAGCAGCACCATGCTGCTAGGCGATGTATGCTCCCGAGAGTTAACTTACTTGGCCATCACTTCTTCTGTACAGATCTCTCAGCATGTTTTCGGTGGCTTGTCTAGCTCCCAGGCTCGGGGGCTGGGTGGATTACTACTCACCGCATCTTCATTAGCTCCGCTAGCTCCTCAGCTCGGGGGCTGGGCGCCAATAACTACTCGATGTGGCTCCTACGACTCACCTGGCTCATAATCTCGGGGGCTGGACGCCGCAAAACTACTTGGGAAAAGACTTACATGAAGACTTTCCCTCTATTACCGCGGGGTTAAATTACCAGCGGTAATAGATGGGATCTCAAGTTAAGATTTATTTTGAGCGGTAATTTCGGGTTACTTTGGGAAAATTATTTGCTTAACCATTTTTTCAGGGATGCTATCCCAAAAAAAGTGATTTTCAAATTCATGACCCAATTTACTCATTTTAACCATCAACTCAAATTCTTAATTTTTTACACAATCCATGCCACGACCCATTGGATCCTTTTTTCCAAAACTTTGGGATTTGGATTCAAGGCCCGGGGGCTGCGGGACATGTGTCATCGACGATTTATTTTTCAAATTTTGGAAGATAAGAGTAGAAGATTCAAGACTAATTTGACCCTCAGCCTGATTCTTCTGTTCAGGCTCGGGGGCTACTCCATATGGAGTGCGGGTTTCATCACACCCCATATAAAGAGAAGACTTGAAAACTAGTCGGGGCATGAGCACCTCACAGCCTCGATGCAACCAAGGAAGTACTCGGAAGACACCTTTAAGATGGAGTTCAGAATAACCCGAAGACGCCTTCAGAAGTACTTGGAATCCTGCAGTGCTTGACTACGAAGAGCTTGGGGCCTTGTTAGACCCGAGGTCATGGGACTGCGCACATGGCGTACTTATTCTAGGATAAGGGATGGGACATGGCCCACACCCTACACCAATTGTAATTACTCGCATAGGAGTAGAACTAGTTAGAATAGAAGGAAACTACCCGATTAGCCCTCGGGTAGGACTCCTAAGCTCGTATTTGGCTAAGATTTCTATGTAACCCTATCCCCACAGGCTATATAAGGGCGAGCAGGGATCCCCACAAAACATCACAGCATCTAAGGCAATACAAACCACCACACAGAATATAGGATATTACGCATACTGCGGCCTGAACCTGTCTAAAGTTTCGTGTTCCTTGCACCTTCGAGTTCCTAATTTCGGCGACACCTCACCAACAATCTGCCACCTCTAGGGTATCCCTCAGTGGGCTTGGAGGTTAAACACCAAGAAGAAAAGCTTATACTAGAACTCCCGAAGATGACTCCGGAACCCCGAGGCTAAGCTCGACTGGAATCTAAGTCCCAACTACAACTAGCCTAACTCAACTAAAGTAGAAGTGAAGTAGATAGCTCCTCTTGGTGTGTGTTGATCTCTGGTTCCAACCCCTCTATTTACAGTGTTTAGGATGCTTGGCGGTACTTGTAGGCAGAAGATGAGGTTGGTTTTCTATGGGCCTTATTCGGCCGAACAAGGGGGACTTAGCCAAACCACTTATTCCATCGACTTGGCCATCCAATGCTCTAGAATACTTCCTGAGGTCGGTAACTTCCTATTCGAGGCAGTTGAGCATGCGTGGGAGACAAGTGTGGTTCGGCCGAAGCTCATGGAATTCAGCTGAACCCCACCCAGGGCCTCTACCCCCTCCGCTGCATCGACATGATCCTTCGACGGTGTGTGATGCATCCCTTAGGTGGGTGGCTGGTAAGTTTGGTTCATTTTCATTCTTCTGTGGGCCCATGGATCCATGGTTGCTTCCATGTAGCCCTCGGATCAAACCATCATTGAACCAATGCATGGGATGTGTTCTCTTTGTGTTTCCTTGCATGTGTGCGAAGCTGGGCTGATTTGGGCTCAACTTGGGTTCGGCCGAACCAGAGTTTCATCGGTTTGGGCTGAATTTTTGTCTGCTCACCAAATACTCAACAAAACTCGTGGAACATTATTAGTTCAATAAAAATAGACATATTTCTTATTATGAACTCCATTTTATTCCGAGAATGTGGTGGTCGATTATCAAGATAACAATCACCAACAAACCCCCAAACTTAAACCTTTGCTCATCCCTGAGTAAAGCTTGAGACTTAGGCTCGGTGGATCAAGAGTTGCATTAATGTTAACGTTGTGCAGGTATCTGTGTGACAGTTCATGTACTTGCAATGCTAGACATATATTTTGTTAGTGTGAAATATGTGTTTGTTAGTCTAAAGCTCATGTGTGTTTTTGTGAAGTTTTTAAAAATTTAAAGTGGTAAAAACAAGGGTATTTATGTAATTTTATAAAAGTATAAGTCCTTTTACGCAAATATTTGATTTACAAAGTAATTTCCAAAGTTACTTAGGACTAAAGTGTAAAAAGTGCAAGTCATCATGACATGTCTATCCAACCATTATGACGAGTCTATCCCGTCATTATGACGTGTCATAAATGCTTGCATTTAGGTCCTGAATTTTATAAAGTTTCATTCTTTAGGACAAAAGCAATACAAATCCGACTTTTGTTCAAAGATTCACGTGTAAAAATATAAGTTTTGAGTTTTTAAACTTGGGCCCTAAAGCAATGTTGCAGAGTTTGAAAAACTCTCCAACTTTCATTTTGGGCAATTCTTCATTAGGGTTTTAAATCAACGGAAAATTTTGTTTTACAGAAAAGCCCCTGTAATTTTCTGAATTTGCGTTTAGGCCCTTGGGAAAGTCCATCTGTTCTTCTCCTCTTCTTTTCCTTATCCTGACGCTTCCCTTATCTCCACCGGCGGCATGCTCTGGTTTCCATTCCTTTCCCCACCTTCTGTTTCCCCTTTCTCTCCTCTAAGCACAGCTCGGGCAGCCACGGCACAGAGACTCGGAGGGAGTGGGCTCAAGCGGCTGCGCAGGCCTACAGGCGCGGCTCCTGGCGCGAGTGTCGCGGGCTGTGGCGGCAGCGGCCGAGCGGAGGGAGCCAGGGCGGCGCCGAGCGGTCCAGGCGGCCAGGGCGGGCTGGCGCAGGCAGGGTGGTGCGCGGGGTCGAGCGGCGCACGGCACGGCTGCAGGTGGCCCTGAGCGCGGATCCGCGGGGCGCAGGCGAGCGTCTTCCGGCGGCAGTGGAGGAGCAGCAGCAGGCGTTGGGCGGGCCGCGGCAGACGAGCGCAGGGAGCGGCGGCCCCAAGCGACGTGCGGGTGCGTGCGGCGCGCGCTGGCGCGTGGGCGACGAGCAGCTGGCCCAGGCGGGGCATGCGCGGTCGAACAGAGGCGCACAGGGGCGGCGAGTGGGCCCAGGCGGCGCAGGTTCGGGCGGGAGCAAGCCAGCAGGCACGCGCGCGGACGCTGGGCGATGCGGGCTGGGCTCGTGCGGCGCGCGGCAGTAGGTAGAGCGGCGGCCGGCGCGGCGCTGGAGGCAGGCCAGCAGGCGGCGCGTGCGTCGCGGGAATTGGCGAGCAGGCGGCGTGGGCTGGCGGTGGCATAGCGCGCAGGCGAGCCCGAACGGCAGCGGCCAGGTGTGCGGGCAGCGCAGAGTGGCGGGCTCAGGAGCGAGCGGAGGCAGGCGCTGGAAATAGGAGCAGTGCAGGCTTGAGTAGGAGCAAGCGATGCGGGCCAGGCGCGTGCGGCACCGCGGCGGCTCGGGAGCGGCGCGGGCAGAAGTGAAAGCTGGTGTTGTGGGCGCGCAGATGAAGCAGCACGCGGCGAGCGGACGCTGAGGCAGTTCGCGGGCGGTGCAGGAGCGAACATGAGCAACGCCAAGCGGGTGGCGCGAGCGTGCGCACGGTGACGCGCGGAAGCTGGTGGAGTGTGCAGGTGTTGGGCGGCCGAAGCAGAACGGGCCCATAGGCACGAGCAGGCAGTGCTGGAGTGCGACGTGCCGAGCAACGGCACGCGGTGGAAAGGTGTTGCGCAAGATGCAGGAATGCGGTAGCCGTATCGAGAACGCAGCCAAGGTGTTCGATGAAATGCTAACCGCGGGAGAAGTGAAGCTGAGCCTGCGAAGTGGGATCGGGTCAAGGATGCGCGCGGCTCAGACATGTGCAAATGTGACACGGCGAGGCCGAAGCGAGCGCGTGTCCAGCAGCAGGAAGAGGAGTTATGCAGGGCATTGACGAGCAAGGCAACGACATGCAGAGTGGCGACGTGCAACACATGGCAGTGTTTCCGCTGGGCGAGCTCAGGCTACGACCGAGTTGAGTGCAGGAGTGGCCGTATCGAAGATGCAGTTAAGGTGTTCGACGAAATGTTGGCCGCGAGAGAAGTGATGCCAACTGCGGTGATGTGCAATACAGTGATCGGAGGCCGTCGAGGAGAGGGCAATGGAAGGCACGGCCCTAATGCAAGCAGACTACGGTCCTCGCGAAGGCGGAGGTGGGAGTGTAGCATGGCGAGTCGGAAGGAGGAGCGGCGAAACGAAGGCGGCGGTTATAGCGCGGCGAATTCGGAAGGAGCAACTGCGCGGGTGTGCCGACCGTGTCTCAGCGGCACACGCGCATGGGCAGTGAAGGCTTAACCTGTGAGCAGGAGAACCTTGAAGTTCACGGAGGAGTTGGCCTAGCGAATCAATTCGGCTCCATCGTCTCGTCCCAGGAGTCCATGACACCCAACAACTCCTATCTCTCGTCGATCGCCGAGCAAGACCACAACACCTCAAGAAAGCTCGTGAACCCTCTCATCGAACTCTTCCCATCGCCAATCTTGTTCGCCACGGAAAATCACTTTCCGTCTGTTCTTCTCCACAACCAAGGTTTGCCCTGATCCGCTGAATCTTCCTAATGCCGGCGACTCTTTTGCCGGAATATCGTCATTATCCTCCTGTTATCTGTTTTCCCCAATCAGGGACTTAATTGTTTCGATTTAAAAGTTCTAGGGTGTTCTCTGTAAAGTTTCCAAAATCTTTTTTTGTTTCAAATCAATGAACTTCTACATTTTATAGATTTCCGTAAGAAGTTCATAAAAGTATAAAATCAGTTTTGTTTGAAACCCTAGGTCGAAATCTGCAAGTTTTATGTTATGATCTTGAGTGAAAGTCTTTGAATTGTGATCTAGGTTAAATGTTAGGGAATGAATGTTTTGTTGTGCTTTATATTGTATGCATGTGATATAGCTGAGAAGTAAACCATGGAATATATGTTTTAAATAGAGATGTGTGATGTTTAGTTAATCCTGTTATACGAACGCTCATATCCCTACCATCAAGACATTGTCCTCGTCTTGATTGTCGTTTCATTAAGGTTCTCTTCGTATAAAGATCCTTGTTAATCCGTGTGTATCTGCTACTTAGCCAATACCTCTCTGCAGCTATGCTTTAGTATCGGCTGTCAGATCAGCCGCTAAGCATCTGTTTCCTTTGAGTTTAGAATACTTCTGTGTAACAATTATCAGCCGATGCATTTCTTATGGTATGCTTCTACCATCGGCTGGTTAACTGAAACGGTTATTACCTTTCTATATCGGCTACTATCGATACAATTCCTTTGTTCTGTCCTACATCGGCTGCACCTAGATGATGTATCGGAGTTGCACGCATGACTTTAAGATTCTTGTTATCGGCCGATCCAAGCCGGTTCTAGTTGTTTTTTTTTCCATATCGGTTATGGCCGATCAATCCGTAGTTTTCCCCATCCTCGTCCACACACTTTTATCAGTCAATTTATCGACTGAGAGATCGGCTATCTATACTTATCGGTCACACACCCTTAACCACACTCCATTCGGCTATGCGTCACTCAATAGTTGTGCTGACGTAATCGAGTCGATACAACCACACCTAGTTACCTAGAAAAACACTTAAGCACATCTCAGTTAAGACAACTGCTTTAGGAATCATCCTTCTGCCAAAGTAATCGATGCTTCCATCGATCGTCTAGGAACCTGATACACTCGTCAATCAGCTAAACCCTCGTTGTTTCCAACCAGCTCTGTTGTAACCCTCAACATGTAGCTGATTCTGATTAATTATCTCCCTAAAGCTTCACCTAAGTTTAGTTTCAGATCTCTTTTGATTGTTATGTGAGTAGCTTGTTAAATGAATGTTGAATTGCAACTTTGTTGTGAAGTAAAATAGTTTTGTGTGCACATTTGAATGTAATGTTGCATTACATGTAGATACGACTACTTTCAGCAACGGTACCTGCGAGATCTCCTAGAAGTCTACGGAGGATGTTCCTGAAGACCAAATGAACATCACCAAGGGATTAACTGAAGCCCCGAACCAAAGTTCGGAAGATGTTAACATTTCTGACTTCAGATGCACCAGTAAAGACAAGCCCCGGACATAACCCACTATTTTAATTACACTGCAATCTATATCTATTTACGTATTCTATGCATTAAGTTCTTAGGAATTGCTTCAAACCCTAGATGCATGAATCCTAGGAACCAATGTATTGCACCTGAGGTCATATCGACTAGATGCTATGCTAATAGGACCGGTAGAAGTCGGGTGATTTCCTGTCACTCGCGCGATATAGGAATTGTAATGTTTACATTCCTGTTATCACTATAAGGATGCCGGACGGGAGTTTTGTGCGGTATCATGGTTGAGGTGATACCCCGTCTATGTTGTTGAATTTTGATAAGGTCGCAGTGTGTGCCGATCGGGGTTAAGCGTTTGAAAGTACTAACCACATGCCGCGAAATATGGTAAGCGGTAAGCCTAGTAACCAATCGGCCTGAGGAGTGGACATACCTCCCACCACTCGTCTTGCTTCTTCTGGTTACTTATGTTCGACTGAGGAAATACGTGTTGCAAGGGCAACCAGGAATACGGGTTTTGTAGTCGCGCTACAGACGTATGTCCTGCACTTTGGAAGTGCGTATGTTCCTGCAGTCGCTTGTGGTGGCTCTGATCCACGAGTCGGAATGAAAGGTAAACGGTTGCTTCGAAACGACCCTTTGGTGTTTCAAGCGTGTGAGTTAGGTTTACCTTGCAAGGTTAAATTCGATTCAGAATCATCCGCCTCTCCCGATGATTGAGACTACTTAATCCCTTTATCACACAGAGTAACAAGAGCAACTATATGATGAATAATACTGATGGTTGAGATAAAGAGCTCTACCTTGCTTGCTTAGTTGTAAGTGCTTATCTAGAATGGTTAATCACATAGAACTTGAAAGCTAAAACTTGAAAATAAGAATCTACTCTTAGTTGATTTTCAGCTAAAACTTAACCCAGAACTATTATAAGCCTTCATAAGTCTAGTTATGGGCTAAGTATACCCAATCCCGGGTAAGCCTTGCTGATTATTAGTATACTCAGCCTTGCTAGTTATATGTTCTGCAGGTAATGTCTTGAAGACCCTACTCTTCCCTTGCCTTGGCCCGGTGCTCTTACAGAAGGTTGGTCCGTGGAATGGAATCCGTCCCCAGCCAGCACTGGTGATATCGAGTGATGTCATGCCCGGGCTTAGCATGACATCCGTCTTAACGACGTGTTGTAATCATCGCGTATGTTTTCCGCTGCTAAAAAAAACATAGTTTTAACAGTTTGTAATCTTTTCTCTAAATTTGAAACTTCGTACCTCTTTTGGAAACCCTTGTAATGTAATTTTCTCTGTGATGTAAAATGTGATGGTGATTGTATCTCTAGACTCACCTTCGTGTGAGGTAACCTTATTTGATCCTGTGTATCGGTGGTTTATCGGGACGTTACCCGACAGGCCAAGGGATTATACCGTTTGAAGCACGTCGGAGCCCTCTGGAGTGGACTCGCGTACTTGAGCCGGTATAATTCAGGTTGGTTCTGCTACAACCTGTGCACAACACAACTCTCTATTTCGTTTGAACTTCCTAGCTTTTGTGAATTTCATACCTTAATACCTAGGGGGTGTATAGTTTCACCTTGCCTTGGCGGTTGGAAGGTAGAACAGCTTATCTTAGTATCATCCCACTCATTGCCTATTTTGGATCCCATCTCGGAGTTTTTGATAATTTTTGAAAACAATGTTCCTCGGATGGTACTCTCGATCGCTCAAGTAGTATATAAACCTCTCCAAAAGCTTTTCTTTAGCCTCAACATCCAACATCTATAAGGCTTATGTGGAGCTTGGGTAGGTAGTATGAGACTCACTTAAGTATTGCTAAGCCAAAGATTGGTTCTTTTAGAGGTGTATGCCAACTCAAACTCTGATCAAGATGAAAGTGATCTCGGGATGATGGACTCATGCATGCAACATTGGTCTTTTGAACTCCTTATTTTGTATGGATATTTTTTTGTTTCCTTTCTTGGACCATGGACCATACTTTTCTTTTTCTCTTCATTCTTCTTTGTTTTTTTGTGTCTCATCAATTTTTTTGAATACTGATGGTCCATGTCCTTTCATGCAGGGAATTTTTTATGGAATTTGGATGGAGTGTAGGATGAAGACCATGGAAATTTATTTGATGGCTTAGATTGATGTAGAATGGTGAACACGAATGATCTGTGATCGTGAAGGCATACATCTTAAGGACTCAACATTTGACTCAGCTCATTTACACAATTAAGTGGTTGTATGGTGGTTTATCATGTAAAGTATTTGGCCTTGGTAGGAATTTCATAACCACTGAGGAACATGTCTTTTTAATTTTTGAGATAAATCATCCAAGATTTTCACCTTACTAGAGCAATAAGGGAACTCTACCAAAATGTAGCCATATCATGTCTCTCAACAACTTAGGTTTGGATTAACATGTGCTCCCACAAAGTTTCAGGTTCACTTATGCCCAGTAATTCAAGTACTTCTAGTGTATCACATTCTAAACAAGGTACTTGCAGAAAGCTAACAGAGCAATATTCATCATTTCCAAAAGAAAGGAGCATAAACAAGATTCATGTCCTAGTTGGAAGTTATTTTTCAAAAAGCAAATATTTTTTAAATTTTCAAAATTTTCAGATTTTTTTTCATTTTTTTCATAGAAGATAAATTAACTAAGTAATTATACAACTAGCTAGCTTCATCGTACGGTGGGGGCCTCTCCCCCAAACTTGGTCGATTACTCGTACGTGTCCCAAACTACCGAAGAAGTCGTTCATCATCTTTGTGTTTTCGTTGAGGGTCGTCTCAATCCGCCCGACTCTTGTGTTGGTGTCGTCCACTGTCTCCACCACATGTGAGATACTCTCATAGTAGTTTGGTGGGAAGCGGGCGGACTGCATCCTACTGAATTGCTGGTGCGAAGGTCCTCCTTGATATGCCCCTTTGGTGTACCCTAAGCCATATGACCCAACGTGCCACCCTCCAGAGTATGCTCCATGGGATGCCTCTGTCGCGGACGTCTCTGGTGGTGGAGGTTGAGGACGGGATGGCCCTACAGTCTCTCTCATACGTCTGGTCCTAGCCCTCGTAGTTGGTCCTGCACCTGAAACACTATGCCGAGCTAGTTCTCTCCATTCCGGACGAGGAGGTCTCCCCTCTTCCAGTGAATGGGTTAGTCTTTTTATGGCATATAACCCAAGTCTCATGCATGGCAGCGAGACTTCGGTTATATAACCCCTGTAAAAAATCATGATGAAAGAACCATCGGCCGCCACCCGAAGCATGTGGCCCTGGACAAAGTGTTCCCTAGTAATTGTAGGACGTTCTTTTTCAAGGTATGTGATCGTGGCACCATCAAGAATGTCCAAAGCATACTCAATTTGAGTGACTAAAGAAGTCATCTCGATGCTGCCCACTCGAGTTGGAGTGGAGCGCCACTGCTCTGCCATGGATTTTATGGTGAAAACTTAATTTCTTTACCATGGCGTTCATGATCAGGAGTTCATCATTTCTAATAGGCCTCAAATCAGAACGTGGGTGCAAAGTCATGGCCAACCAACGGTGCATAAAGTTTAATGTGGGGTTATGAATGTCATTAGTTCGTGGTGCTCTACTACTTTCTTGACCAGAAATTTTCTCCTAGAATTTATTTGTATCAAAGTTGGGGAGACTTTCATAAGCATCTATAGAGCATCTTTTGTTAAACCCCAGGGCATTGCTAAGTGTGCGCCAAGTGCAAGAGAATTCTTCGTTAAACATACGAAAATTTAAGCTGGTGTCGGTGACAACAATGTGCTTAGGAATTCAAGAGTGAGAAGTTTCTAACCAGGTTCTGTAATACTCCAAAAATCCGACCAGCCAACATTGTGGAAGACGGACCTGAACTCATTGTCCATACCGGTTGAGTTCCTCATCAAGAACACAAGTATGTTCAAACAATCGGTCTCTCATCATGGCGAAGGCCTATCTTTCCAGGTCCGTTCTCAGGACAATTTGTCCTTCCTCGTTTAGGACTCGGATTCTCCTTGATGTTGCTCCTTGGCCTGGCAGAGGGATGGAGTCCACCGACATGCTGTCTGAGATGTGTGTGGGCGTCTGCGAACCGTTGTTGGACCTGCTCTTGAACCTGATGTGCATTGCCTTCTTCGCACCACTCTTTAGCTTTGATGCCCATGACATGGTTCCTGCGAAAGGTTAGCTGATACCTAAAGGACTAACACGATAATTAAGATAGGATTAGCGGTTAGTTGTTCTTGTGTGGTTAAACACCTCCACAAACCTTCTTTCGTTCAGCTTAAATTTATTTGGGAACTACTAAAACTGAAAATATTTTTGGGATTTTTCTTTCTTAGCTGAGAACTACTAAAGCAAGCGCTAAGTTGCTTGAGAAAGAGAGGAGAGAAGTGCTCAAAAGCTAGGAGTTTGTTTGTTCGAGTTGTGGTGTGAGTTTCTGAGGCAATGAGCACCTAGATTTATAGCAAAAGGGGGAGGAGCTGGTACGGCCGAACCTGAGTGCTTTGGCTGAACTCCATGGTGCTCGTTTGTCCACGTCCTTGAGCTATGGATAGAGTTGCAGGTGGAAGGGCTGCTTTCGGTGGTGAAATGGCAGGAACGGTGGAGTGCTTTGGGCGAATCATGGGGGGTCGGCCAAACAGTAATCACCATCTTTTGCACATAACTTTGATCAGCCTTGTCACCTGCACGTTGCTATGTCCCCTCTGCAGAAAAACACACTAAAACACATGGTCGTAGGGTCCGCCGAACACATGCAGTTCGGCCGAACCCCCAGCACCAATTTTTTTCTTTTCTCTTTCCCTAAGCTAATGATGCTGCTGAATTCGAAATTTAAACATGCTGATTCAAAAAATTAAATTTAGGAATTAAATATGAAGGATACAAACCAGTTTACCTCATGGCGAGTGCTTGCGTTTTTAAGTCCTTGAGCTAGACTTCTCCGTCGTTTGTTTAGCTTGATTTAACATCGTCCGGTCCTGGAGATGGTGACACGGATGAGGCTGTTTCTTTCTTGCGCCAGATTTTAATTTTTCTTTGGTGTGATGTCTTTCTTTGGTTCAGTGGGCTTCTGTTGTGCTCCTGTTTTTCAGTCATCTTGGGCGTGCCATTTGATTTCTTCTTCGAGGTTCGGGTTGCTTAACGACGTTGTTCATTCTCCCCATGCTCCTTCATTGTGATGACCATGATGTCCGTATTTGGCTTGGGAGAAGTTACTTCAATTCTCTGCATATTGCCCCTGCCATAAAGTATTCTTACCATTGAACATTTTTCTACCCTTGGCTTGAAGGCGAATTTCTCCTCCTTCCCATTTATGCTCAAATTGATTTCTCCTCCTCTGACATCTATGTTCACGTTCGCGGTACTCAGGAATGGTCTCCCAGGGATGAGAGGTGTTGTCGTGTTGACTTCCATATCCAGCACAACGGAGTCAACGGGTACGAAGAAATTCCGGATTCTCACCGAGATATCTTCCGCTATACCCGCTGGGTAGCGAACCGATTGGTCCGCTAGCTGCAAACACATAGCTGTAGGGGACAATAGAGTATGATTTAGTTTATCGAATACTACCTTGGGCATCATGCTGACACTGGCTCCAAGGTCGCATAGAGCATGATCAAAATATTGTGTCCCAATCGAGCATGAGATGGTGGTACATCCGGGGTCTTCTTTTCTGGGAGAGTGTTTAGGATCGCGGCGCTACATTCCTCCGTCAGCTTGACAAACTCAGTCGTCGGCCTCGGCCGTTTGTTGTTGAGGATGTCTTTGTGGTACTTTGCATATGTCGGAACCTGCATCGCCTCTAGTAGTGGAATATTCACGTAGAGCTTTTTAATTACCTCTAGGAACCTCACAAACTGTTCATCTATAGTGGGTTTCCTGTTTCTTCTCGGGGAAGGTAGTAGCGTCGTGTCGTAGAATTCGTGTGGAGCGGTTTTCCCTCCGGTATTTGTTTCTGAGTTCTTTGAGGAGAGTTCTCCTAAGGGTTTTCCTCCGTTTTCTCCTCGTCTTCGCTTTCTTCTGCCTGTACTTCCTTGTTCTTTTCTGCTGCATTAGTCGGATATGGCAGGTCTCTAGTGGATTTACCTCCCCTCGTGGTTACCGCTTTAATCTTTTCACATGGAGAATTTTCAGGTTGCCCCGGGATTCTCCCTATTTCATTTGGAGGTAGAGAGGCAACAAGTTGAGATACTTGGGTTTCTATCATTTTATTAAAGCTCAATTGATTTTTCATGGCAGAAGACAAGGATTCCATCTTTCAATCTATGCTTTTCAAGATTTATTGGTTGTAAGGAACTTTTTGCTAATATCTTCATTGATTTTAACTTGACCTAGCACAAGATCTTTGATGGAAGGCTGATTGCTGAAATTATTGCCATTATTATTGAAACCGTTACCTCCCTGGGGTTGATCGAAGGTGAGGTTTGGCCTTGAGTTCCACCCTTGTTGTTGTAGTTGTTCGGGCAGAAACCGTTGTTGTTGACGTAGCATGCATCTTCACGGGTTTCAGGACAATTGTTTCATGAATAGCCTGCATTTCCACAAACCTCGCAACTCATGCGAGCATCCATGGCTTGAGCTGTCTCGTGTGTTGGGGCCTCCAATTTCTTCATGAGAAGGTCCAATTTGGCTGCCAACATGTCCATCCCATCAACTTGATGGACTCCATGAGTGTGCATTAGAGCACGTTCGTCGCTCCATCCTTGATATGTGGCTATTTTCTCCACAGATGCTGGGCGGGGCCAACTTCCAATGAAAAGAATGCCCCTCCAGCTGCAGTATCAATATGCTCACGCGCAGAACGCTTGGGCCCATGGTAGAAGGTCTGAATTAGGAACCAAATCTGCATGCCGTGGTGTAGGCATGCAGTAATGTACTCTTGGAAGCGTTCCCAAGCCTCCACGATGGACTCATCATTGTTTTGCTGGAAGCTGAAAATCTTGTTTCGGAGGGCATTTGTTTCGCCCACCGTGAAGAATTTTGCAAGAAATGCATTGGAGCATTTCTCCCAAGTGTTGATGGCATTTCGGTCAGCATAGAACCATTGTTTCACCTTCCCTAACAATGAAAATGTGAATAACCAAAGAAGAACGGCATCAACGGACGCACCTCTTATGGTGAATGTGCTGCATATCTCCAAGAAGTGTTGGAGATGAGCATTGGTGTCCCTATTCATCTTGCCGCAGAACGGACTAGCTTGCACCATGTTGATGAGTGCTGGCTTGAGCTCAAAGTTTCCATCTCCGACTGCGGTTTCAGGTCCAATTGGAACATTGGAGCTCGATGGAGCGGAGTAGTCACGGATCGATTTTTCGGCCATGCTAGCTGAGGTTGATGGTGTGCTATCTGTATAGGTGAATAGGCTCGTGATCGAGAATCTCTTCTGAGGAGGAACGATGTTGGTATTTCTTAACATTCATAGAATAATCCGCAAGTGCACGGAGATATAGCTGTAGCACTTCACCCGTGAGTATTCAAGGGTATCATATTTCCATAAGGAACGAAGGTACTAGCCTTCTAACTGGTTCGTCCAAGGACACACAAGAATAAAGTAGGCAAGGATAAAGAGGATTCATATGGCTTAAGAGTTCTAGTAAAGATAGGTTCAACCTCTACTTTCTTATTTCGGGCACCGGCTTACACCTGGTCTATCAAGTGTATCAGGCTATTAGCTCTATGCCCAACCCGAACATGGGGGACTACAAGGGACTGATAGGGTTGTAACCACCTGCTGTCTACCCTAATAGATCATGGGGAACGGTAGAAAACAAAGGTAACTTCAAGCCTAGACACCACGTCTACGCTATCAATTACTACTTCTAGCCCCGGCCAGACTCCATCTTAAGACTCAAGTCCTTAAGCTAGAAGCAACCGATCAAGAGCGGATAATGATCCCGCAAGTAAGTAAAGAGTAAACTTACTTAACCAAGAGACTCACCACCATAGGAAATTACAAATACCTACTTAAGAAAGGAAACATCTGTCGAGGTACAAGGCCGGGGAAGAGTGTCGACAGGCCGGCACTTCCCCCGAACTACTCTCACTCTCTCCCTATTTTCTAAGCACTACGGAGGTAGGGCTTCGCCTTGGAGTGGAGCTCTTGTTCTTCTCTTGTGTTGTGTGTTGAATGGGGGCTCTCCTCCTCCTTATATAGTCCTCCAAGGTCGGTTTCTGGTGGAGTTATACATGGAAACATTGTGAACCACCTTGGGAGAGCACGGGGGATCTTCCCTCCAAAATTGAGTGAGACGGAAGACCGTCTAGGTTTGGCCGACCTTGGGGGTCGGCTGACCCCTGGGTGCTACTTCTTGCGCTGCCTTTCGTCTGGAACATTGCCAGGTGGGTCCCCAAGTGGGTACAGGGTGGTTGGCGATAAGTTTAGATGATTTCGTCCTATTTGTGAGTCCTTGAATCCATGTGCTTGCCTCTGATTGGTTGGAGGTGTGTTTCTTGGCCTGTTGGGTTGATTTGCTTCAGGGTATGGGCCCTCCAATTCTCCTGCTCACATAGAATGCTCTAAAATGTACTTTTTCATTTGTTTGGGCATGACTTTCCTTCATATGTAGGCGTGGTCCCTAAAAGCAGTGATTCACCAAAACTTGTGGAAATGATTAGTATTAAACTCCTATCTCTAAATTGGTGCTTGTTATTCACTGCAGAACCTGCTTTCTGCAGGAGTTGATGGTCAGATTTAGCAATTAAGGACCATCAAAAACACCCCCACACTTAGCCCTTTGCTCGTCCTCATGTAAAGGTTTGAGGACTAAGGTGGACCATCTCCTCAAATGGTATGATGCCTTCATATATGTTATTCCAAGCCTCACCTTTACTTATGAACTTTGAAGTGTCTGTCATGTCATCTTGGGTAGTGAGGAATGGAATGGATTAGAGTAAAGTCTTCCATACTTCTCCTGCTCAAATAACTAGGTTTTTTTCAAAAGGTTTTTGAAACAAAGCATAGGCTTGCTCCTCAAATAATTCTCTCATATCGCTCAATGTGTATGGTTTCTTACCAAGGCATCAATTTGCCTCTTTTCTCCCCACTTCTAATAAGGACATTGTGGAGCTCAGGGTAGGGAATAAAAAGGAAGCATACTTGCATTGCATATGTTGCTAAGTCAAAAACTGGATCCGAGAAGAAGCAAGTCATGCAATCTGATCAAGATGTGCAAGTGTGTGGAATTTATGAAAAACTTGAACTCCCTTTGTATGACTCTCTCTATGCTTTATTTCTCTTTTTTTGATATGGGCTATCTTTTCTTTCTTTCTTTCTTTTATTTTTTATTCTCATGCTTTTGAGCATATACTTATTTTCTTTTCTTCTTTTTGCATAGCCCATATCTTTTGCAAAGGTGATTGGAGAGAGTCATAAAACACAAGGAGCATTTATTTGATGGATGCATGGCATATTTTTGCGTAACTTCCAGTGTAGAAGTCAGCATATGAAGGTGGATTATGTGTGATCTTGATCATGAAAGCATGAAGAGTTTCTCACAAGGGTCACAACAATTTGAAAAAGCTTAATGCAAAAGAAAGTAGCAAATGTACAAGGTTTTCAATGAGATCAACATATGGCTTTGGTAGGAATTTAACATCATTGAGGAGTCAAGCTATTTTTTTTTGAAGGATAAATTTCCACAAGTACTTTGCCGAGAGAAGCAAGGTTCCATTCATCATTCCATATCTCATTCGTCAAATACTTAGATGACATGCTTGCCCTATGATAGAATGTTCACAAGTAAAAGGAATATAAGTGAGGAATAATGAATATGCAAGCCAACCATAGAAAAGGCATGTTTAACATGAGGAGATTGGCAAGGTTCATTGAGTTTAATTTTAGTGATCAACATGCAATTTGTTTAAACTCAAGAATCAGGAAGTTAGAGGTTTGTGTTGCACCTACCATCGTTGAAGAGGAAGAACGGAAAACTGAGGGGAGTCTGAGGTGGTTTAGTCGAACCAGAGGTTCGGCCATCCCTCTCTAGATCCCATTTGTCTCATTCTTCGGTGTACTGGGCCGTCTGATGTTGTGCAACAGGTTGTGGGAGATCTCAAATGAGTGAGTATGAGTTTGAGAGATCGCCCACACTTATTCTTGTATCTATTTTTTTAACAAAAGAAACAAAGGGTGGAAACAAAAACACTTCCGATTTGAATATCGGAGAGTTCAAACCTTTATTAGCTCAGAGTGCATGAAGTGTTTGAAGTGCTTAAAATTTCTTTTCTTTTTTTATTACTTTACATTCTTTATTTTTTCCCTTTTGTCATGGCAAACTTGGGCAAGAAGGTAAAATAGTGGGATGGAAACATGGGGGAAAGATGCACGAGGTTTCGGATACTTATGTGATAGATCTTTCGCAGCTCAGAACAAAATGCAAAAGTTGTGAATGGAACAAAGCAATGCATTTGTTCCGCTTGGTTCCTCGTGCATTTGTCTTCCCAAGGAGCGTTGTCTCAGTGTTTGAGTTTTTGTACACTTCTCCTTGGTTGTTTATTTTATTTTCTGCAAAAGGTTAGTGGACAACAAATACTCGAAGGATGCGTAAAGAATCTTGAAAGGATTTTATTGTTGCCTTGAGATTAGTTGTTCACATCCATGCTTAAGGAAAATCAAATTCAAGGATTCAAATATCATGGATCCCAAATTGCTTGCCATTATTTTATTTAATTTTTTTAGAGAGATTATTTTATTTCATTTTTTTGAGAGAGATTCTTTTACTTCCAAATGGTTTTTACGAAATTAATCATTCACCAGATTTTTATCTTTTTAGCATAGCTCGCACAAGGCTGAGATGAAACTGCACGAACATGAACAAAAGGGCATTTTGCAATATACTCATGGTGAACTTTGAAAGGTGATCTGTGACTCCCTTGTATGCTGTGCAATTTTTGTTGAACTATGCCCCAGACCTTGGTTCATTTCGAATGGGAATTGAACTTAAGAACATACCCATCAATTTTGAAAGCTTTCCTACAGGGGTTAGTCCATGAAGGAGAAATGCATCCAATGTCTATGAGAGTATTAACTCCAACGGTTCATTAATCAAAATCGACATCATGTCTAATTTGATTAAAGAAGGCTATTTAACCTAAGCACCATGCTTAATTTAAAAATCCTATGGGTGTATCTTGAGAATACACCCAAACCAGAGCATACGAACGTAAACAAAGGAAGCATGATTTTGCAAGATCAAGCTTTGTTCATATAGAGATAAATAGGAATAAAGGATTGGTGAACCTTTAAGTTACCTTGCACGTACCTGAGTGAGTTTACCGGCTGCATATGAGAATGGATGATGTGGAATTGTTGCAGCGGTAGCGTGGTCACAAATGGTTGTCAATTATTCCTCTGTTTTGATGCAGACTACAGCAGAGGAAGGTACTTTGACCACATCAACTTAGGCGAGCAACAAGTCCACTTCATACGCATGCTGAGTGTGTAAGAACCATGGGCCTTGGTCGAATGATCCATTGGCACAATGCTTTCAAGATTGGAGGTGCGAAGTACGTCTCCTTTCGGCATTCGAGCAAGTGCCAATCGGAGTAGAGCAACAAAGGTCTAGAAAGGAAGAGGAGCATTCCTCTTGCTTTTATGCGCGCATGAGCTGCTAGAGCGAAGGTACACAAAGCTAGGAGTGGATGAGGATTATGCCAAGGCCTTGAAAGCGTAAGCAAGAGCACGACTGAGTAGAGCCAGGCGGCGAAATGATTTCTACCATGGTATAATGCCACACCTTGAAGGCATGCTCACAAAGTGGGCTTCAATCCATGTGGTGCTTGCTGGCTCTCTCCTTCTCTTCTTCTTCCCCTTTTCCTTTTTATATCTCTTTTTTTCTACTTCCTCGTTTTTTCATCATCATTCTTTTCTATATTTTTTTCCTTTTTTTGGCTTAGTTTTTTTTCTCTATCCCTTTTTTCCTTTCTTTTTTTTTTAAGTAAGATAGAGCTTACATCACCTTTTAAACCAAGATAGCCTTAGGTATGGATGGAACTTGTGGCGAGATTCTCACCATCCTGCCCCACACTTGGGCTTTTGTGTGAAAGCCAAGTGTGTGATATCCGGGTCTCCGTTTGAGTGTGTTCCATCACCAAAGAGCATCAATGTGCATATTTGATGCAGCTCCCATATTCTCAAGCATCGTATGTCCCCTGTTCTTTTCAATCTCAGCTTGAAATGGTTAGCGACCAAGAATAGCCGAAGGTGCATACTGTCCTGAAAGCATGGTCTTGCTTTTATTGAAAAGGAAGCTTCTCTCTTTTTTTTTGATATTCCAAGCTATCTCCCGGTAGTGCTTCATTTATGGTCACAAGTTCGACCATGGGGGATTCATCCTGCAGCTATCAATGGTGATCTAGTTCCCAGCTTCATCAACATTTGTTAATTTATCATCATCATTCAAGCTGCATGGTTAGTGCCGCAGTGCAACTACGGGATTGGCAATGTTTATGATAAACAAAAGCATCCACAACCATCGTTCTGAACATTTTGCAAAGAGGATCGAGAGGTGGTTGTGGTCCTAGTAAGAGCATGTGGTACCAAGCGAGACAGACTCTGGAGACTGCTTATGCGAGCATGTTTCTTGAGGAAATTCTAAAGAGAAGCTTTCATGCTTCTTTGTGGAATCCTTTCTCTTGGACTCTAGAGTGGTCGTCTCAGGAAGGTCCATGTCATAAGAGTTATCTTTCTCAAGAGATTCATCATGAAAGATCAGGCCCAAGGGACAAGGCTTAAACTCAATTGAGGGTGATGAAGGTCGTTCGGTTTTGTAGAGATGAGAAAGAGGTTTGGATGAAATGAACGATGACTCATACATCACCTCCTCGAGTGGTTTGGACTTAGGATGAGGCTTCGCCATTGGAGTTTCTTTGCTATAGGTAGAGGTGGCGAAAGCACTTTTCCTAGGGTCATCTTTGAGGCTCCCTTGAGATGCTCCTTCTTGGATGAGTTTTTCGAGTGGGTAGTCTATGAGAAGATCAAAATCGAGGATATGATAGATGTGGAAGTCTAGCTGAACCTTGATTTCATCTATCTCGATTGGCACTGCCCTTGCAATCCCCTGACATTCAAAGATGAGCCCAGAGGGACTCTTGAGAAGTTTGTCGGTCGGGACTTGAGGCATGTTCCCTAAAATGGTGTCCCTGAGGAATTCAGACATGATACAGGCCTCGGCAGTGGGATCGTGAAGGGCTTCTACGGCAGTTCCTCTCAAAGAACAACAGATGGTCGTGGAAGGTTAGCTGATTTGAATTGCTTCGGAAGAGCGTCTCACTTCCTCCGACCATTCCTCCTTCATGGCCTTCTTGAGAAAAGCTTTGTTGGGAGACGAAGGGGGTGCCGTAGGTCTCCTCTCACAGAGGTAAATCATGGTGTTTCTAAGGTTTTCATAAGGATCATCCTCGAGTAGGAAAGAAAACTCTGAAGGTTGAATTTCTTCTTCCTTCGGTGTTCATAGTTCTGGAGAGGACTCAACAGACGAACCTTGGGATGTGGATGGTATAGGATTGGATTCGGCTGCTAAGTGTTTCTCATGGATCGACTCGGATTCATGGTGGGGTTCGTTAAGATTGGTGAGGAAGGAAGAGTTTCTTAGGATGTGATCTAGAATTTCCTTTCCTTCTATCGGACATTTGTGTGCGAACAAACCTCCAGCAGCGATGTCGAGATGTAGGGGAGAGGTCATGTCTAAACCAATTGTTGACGCAAAAAACCGGCGATCGGCTCCCTGCATGACCCCACATGAGAACCTGGAAGTTTGCTTTACTCCGGCACAGGCTCCAAGTAGCTTCACGTAGGTGCAAGGCAAGCCAGTCAATTTGACCTGTAAATTGACAAGGGATGATAAACTGTTGAATTCTGGAATGTATCGTCTGGATTTCCGAACTGTTCCGACGAGTGTATCGGCTAGAAGTCCAATACAAGCAGATAAGCTATCGGCTAGGTCAGCAGGTGCGGGTGAACATGCTATCATCTAGATCAGCCGATGCAAGTGCAGAGCAGTATTAAGATCACTAAAGCACATCCTTAATAAAGCTGAGCAAAACAACACTTAGATTAGATCCAATCGGCTATGTAATAGATTAAATAATATAGATTGATGAACCGCTGATAAAGAGCTTGATCTAAGCTGCATAACTGTGAATACAATAGATTGAGACAGAAGCGATGCGGCATAAGTCAAAGATCTATGATATTCGATAACTAGGCAAACTAGACGAAATCATAGCGATGCTCCCGGTGTTTAAAGTCTAGAGCACCTGATTGATGAAGATTGTGGCGAACTGGAGATCGAAGCGATGCAGCCCCGTTTGCCGAAGAACTCATCAAGAACTACATTACATCCTACTCCTAAGGCAAAGTAATTGCGTGAAGCCGAAAGTTAAATTGAAAATATAAATTGTGTTGTATTGATTGAGAGATGATTACAAGGGCCGGGGTACCTATTTATACCCTGGGCTAATGACTCCTGATAAGCTACCATATCTATCCTTACAAAATTTGCCTAACAATAAATATAAAAAATAAAATATTAAGATATATGGACTTTAATTTCTCATTTGCAGAGTCCTTGCTAATCAAGCTTCCTCTATCCTGTCCGTGTCTGATCCGAACTGCTGCATCATTGGCTTCCTTTCCTTGCTCTATTCCATGTACACTAATCACATAATTATATGGCTAGAGCCGATTAGGACATGGATCGACATGCAACGGCAGATTCTATTCATCATTTGACTTGACTTCATCATCAACAATAAAATAATCCTGTCAGAGTGCTAGTCGTTCTCCTTTATGTTCCTTACTTGTGACTACATATGCGCATGCAAGTCAGAGCAAATCTTCTTAGTTTGTTACTCCACACGTGTTAGTTTGTTACTCCACACGTGAACTCCAGCTAATTAACTCTAATCGCCATGCATCAAAATAATTCTGCACGCCTTGCATGGATCGGTAGCCAACGGTCTTTCCTTACTCTGAATTAATTAGATGTTGTTGGACAAAATCCGGTGTCAACATAGGCTCCCAATTTTGGAGTATGAATACTTCATGCTTCGAAATTAATTCGTTGAGGTCTGAGACTCATCTCTTGAGAGATCTGATTGCAATACTGAAGGCTGCATCAACTCTATTTGACATTAAAGAGCCCCATGGGCTTTGATGCCTTGAATCTCACTCTGAGCCGATGAATCCACTAGCAGTGGTAACAACAAATCAGTCTGTTGACACCAAGACTTGGTGCAATAACCAGCAAGCTTTTGGTGTCAACACTACACGAAAACCGCTTATTTTCGTCGGCCGTATATAATTTCGTCGGCCAAAAAAAAGGCCGACGAAAATAACTCACTTATTTCGTCGGCCAACAAAAGCCGTCGAAATTATCATTTGTTTTCGTCGGCCTGTTCAGACCGACGAAAACAGTCCCATATTTTCGTCGGCCAGGTCCCGACCGACGAAAAAAAATTTCTATTTTCGTCGGCCGAGTGTTGACCGACGAAAAAAAATTTCTATTTTCGTCGGCCAAGTCTCGGCCGACGAAAAAAATTCCTATTCTCGTCGGCCTAGACCTGGCCGACGAAAATAAATCAACCCTAATTAACACGATAGGGTTCGGATGTTTCTAGTCCCGCACAGCACATCCCCGCGCCCGAGCTGAGCCCCCCGCCCCCGCGCCCCGCCGCCACCGCCCCCGTCCCAGCGCTCCGCCGCCCGCCGCCGCCGCCGCGGCCCCGCCGCCACCGCCGCGTCCCCTGCAGCCCCCCTGCCGCCGCCCCGCGGCCCCGCGCGGCCCGGCCCCGCCGCCGCCGCCGCCCCCGCCCCGCGCGCCCCCCACGCCCCTCTGCCGCGCGCGGCTCGGCCCCGCCGCCGCCTCGCGCGGCTCCACGCCGCCCCCCCGCGCGGCCCCCCGCCGCCTCGCGCCCGCGCGGCCCCACGGCCCCGCGCGGCTCGGCCCCCGCGGCCGCCGCCTCGGGCGCACGGCCCCCGCGCCGCCGCCGCCTCGCGCCCGCGCGGCCGCCGCCTCGGGTGCACGGCCCCCGCACCGCTGTAATTTTGACTTGTAGTTGCCATGCTGTGTTCTCACCTCTGTACTGCTGAATGTTTATGCAGATCCAAAGCAAATACGGGGGCTCCAGTAAAGTCATGGTGAGTCACAGTTCCAGGGATTTGATAAAATAATGCTGATTCATCTCCTCTGTTTCTAACGACACAGTTCCTGATCGAGCGCCTATGCCTGCTGTTGTTTATTCAAACGAATAAGCATAGTACATGATACATCATGAGAACACTATTTTGCCTTCAGAAAAGCACTTGCTACATCTCTTTGTTTTTGTTTAAGAAAAGAGATCCAGCGACTCTAGTACAGTAAGTTATTTGAGTCAACCACTAATGATGGGTTTGTTGTTTGACTTGCTTCTGCAGCTCCGTAATCAGTCAGTAGCTGAGACCACGTTCGGGAAGATGTCTGGTCTCATTGGATCATTTATAACATTTCCTAAGAAGGATGAGTCTAGAGGTATGTGAGCATTGCAGATTCCCTTTGTTTTATTTATTAAGGATATATTTTAACGTTTATCAAGCATGCAACTTTAGATTAAAACATCAAGTATGTGCAATTGGATCTTATCACCCCCTTTTGGCCTGTTATATTTCCAATACTTCAAATGAATTTATTCTTTGTCAAGCAATGGTGCCCAAATTTTGTAGATTCTGATTTGTTCTGATTCTATTGTGCAGAACCGTTGCGTCGGCAGACAAGCAACATGGATTTAAGAGCAAGGTAATATACTTTGCTTTGTTGTTTACCAAACCTGAATAAATGGTGATAGCTTTTGTCATGTTACTCATCCATTGTTTTCTTCAGAGGCTCTGATGGTTCTACCAGTATGCCTTCACTTAGGAAAAACGCCTCTGTATCATCCGACATGAGCGATCTTGCCTCACAATGTTCAGGACATTCAGGTGAATTTTTTTGGTCATCTATCTCCTTTTTTCTGTTTAGTTATTTTGATGTCACATATGCGCAGAGTTTAATGTAGACAGCTCCTAGATCACACTTAGTCTCCACCAGTTTGAGACTGCTCGGCATCTGCTTTTCTGGTAAAATATGTACATATGTCGATACTAGTTATGACATATAAATGCCATGTGTCATATTCTCTATGTGGTTTCTTGAACGGGATTGCATCTACTGTTAGACATGCTGGTTACTTTTGGCATACATGCAATTAGGTGTAAGAATAGAACTAGAAAACCCTATGACTCAGAAGTATCTCACAGTTCTGTACTTTTTCTTCAACTCAATTCTTTCAGTGAGGCGAACCAGCAGCTGGTGTTTCGATGAGAAAGTTCTGATACAGTCACTCTACAAGGTGAATATACTTCTTGACTGTAACTTGATTCGCTTTGTTTAGTTATGATATACTTATCTGGCAGCAATAAGGAGGCCTTTAAAAAGTTCCTTTATATAAGAGTTTTGTTAACAATTTCGCATGATAACTTTGAATCATTCTGCAGGAGCCTATTACTGACAGACTTGGTGAAGCTCATGATTACTTACACAGGTGCATACACGTGAAATGATTACTTACACAGAAATAGTAAACAGTGCATGTCTAAACAATGATTACTGGAGCTATATGAAGAAGATTCCTCCTTTTTTTTAGCAGGCATCCGATTATTTTCGTCGGCCATAATGACCGACGAAAATACGACAAGTATTTTCGTCGGCCATTAAAGCCGACGAAAATACTGGACGTATTTTCGTCGGCCACTTAGGCTGACGAAAATGTGAACATATTTTCGTCGGCCGTATTAGCCGACGAAAATACTGTTATTTTCGTCGGCTGCCGACGAAAATAATCCTATTTTCGTCAACTTTATTTCGTCGGCCTATTTTCGTCGGGGGGCCGACGAAAATAGATATTTTCATCGGTATTTGGCCTATTTTCGTCGGCTTTTGGCCGACGAAAATAGTCTATTTTCCTGTAGTGCAACCCATAGGTCCCACAGTTCGAAGTATGAATTCTTCATGCTTCGAATTGTTTATATCCGATGGAATCTGATCATCACGTACGAGGTCTATCGACTTAATATTTTGGTTTTAGTTACCATACCGTTCCCATCGGCTAATGCCAGAACTGGACCATCGGTTGTATTATAATTTAACTATCAGCTGACTGTCGGCTGCACCATAATAGGACCATCGGCTCCTTTTATTTCCACAGGCCGATGCCTCTTCTGCGTACGTGATATATACTTCCTCCCATGCAGCATCGCCTGGATATCCGCAACGTATGTACCCCCGACGGCTTCATAGTGTGTGAGATAATTCCTGCTAGCCGACTTCTGCACGATTGGCTCCTCCAAAACGAGAGCCTGAACTGTAACTAGAGTATCGGCATCGGCTCAGAAACAATTAAGTCAGACTGTATTTGTCTGTTATTTCTGCCGTCGACTCTCTGTCGGTCATCGTTGGTGAAAAATTCAGGACCCATCGATAAGGAAGCCATTGGCGAGCCGGCAGCCGCTGTAGTTGCTGCAATCAATGCAATATAAAATATTTATCGGCTGCCGGTTCTTCGCAATGACGAGGATTCTGTATAGCCGACATCTTCTTGCTAGCCTCCTGGTTATCTCTAGGTAGTCCACGTATACGTACATGCATGGCCTTATGAATCTTCTTGCTTGCATGCTGGAGGGCATCAGTTTAGCTTTTTGCTTGTTTGTCGAGGAGCGCGTCATTTTTCTACAACGATGCTGGCCGTCGGCGGAATTTTAGGGCTTTGGCCCGTTAATAAATTTAGAAATTCTAATAAATCTTAAAGATTTATGTGTGAAAGAGGAAATGGTTCAAGTTTAGTCCCACCTTTCTAGTGGAGGAGTGGGATGACCAATATAAATATGGAGGTTATTTCCACCCCTTCAAGTTATATGATGGGGGAGGGAAGATAAACATCACACGTGCGCGCACGGCACGCCACGCCACGCCTCGCTGGGTGGGGCTAGGCTGCGTGAATGGTCCGCTGAAATCTGGCCTCACGCCTTGCAAGGGCGCGCAGCTTCCTTTTGCAATTTTAATTTTTGGTGATTTGGTCCGTAAGTCTACGAGATATGGAAGTCTAAATCCTAAATCTAATCAGTTTAGATCTTGATCACGATGCGAGATCGGTTTCACTTCCATATATATATATATGACTCATCGGCCTCCACCAAAGACACACCAAAACATAGGGTGTTTGCTTCTTCTCATTGTTGCGTCGCTACCGTAGCCTTCTCCATCCCGAGCACCGGCGAACAGGAGAGTAGGTCTTCGGAACTCTTCGCCTTTAGGATCCTGCACCGGGAGAGAGCGAATAAAGTTTTTGGGAAGAGCTTTTGCGCGACTGCTCAAGATCTTCATCACGACGCGTCTTCCACCCAACTCCGTCACCTCATGGGCCAAACCGCCTTTGTCGTCTCCAGCAGCGGCGGTTCGTCGTCGTCAACCCTCCGGCCAAGCCTCAGTACGTGTTCTGTGATCTGATATGTTTCTTAAGCATGTATGCTGAGTTCCTGGCTATACTGTTTTTGCTGTCTAGTATGTTATGTATGCTGAGTTCCTGACTATACTATTTTTTCTGTTTAGTATGTTAGATTTATGCATGCTAGTTTCTATATTCATTATGATTTATTTCATGCAAAATTTAATATTGCATCTGCCTGTAGTCTCAACACGGCATGCGTGGGTCGGATAACGGTATGGTACCATCATAGCTGCGTCGTGTCACCTCCGGCCGATCAGCATGGCATCGTTGTCTTCTTCCATGGCGTCCACCGATGGCCACAGATATCTCGCCCGTCCGGCACCCGCTCAGCATGAGACCATCGTCGGGACTCAGCGCGTTTGTCGTGGTGGCCGAGCTTGGCGCTGGCGTCGATGCCGTAGAGCGTGAGGAGGTGATCAGCGACGGCAGCGTACGGCTTGGCTAGCACGCGCTTGATGTTGGTGCCGGTGGAACCACGGCAGAGGATGGCGAAGAGCCGCGTCGTTGTTGGCGAATATGGTGATGTTACCGGGCGCGAAGCCGAAGTGGGCAACGAAGGTGTCACGCATGGCTAAGATGATGCAGCCCCGCAGCAAACCCTCGGCTCAATGTGTTTTCGGCCGATGCTTCCTCATACTGAGCAAAGGATCGGCCAACGTGTCTACGTTGTCTCAAAAGTTCCAAGAATAAACACTAGTGGTCGACACAATACTTGTGCCCTCCTATCGGCTCAACTACAGCACTAGTGGCCGATGGGGACATCCGATCCGTGAACAGCGCCGTCAAAAACAATTAGCTGATAGTATAGTTGTGCATGCATGTTCCAATTAACAATCATGCCCCATGTATCGGCTTGGTTAAAAAAATTTTCCAATGTAATATAACCACAATACTCCGAGCATTACTCAATGCTTATAATCAAATAAACCAACATCTTTTTCGTGCAGCTCTTCAATTAGCCAGAATATTTAAACTCGGCCGTGGCAAAAAGTAATCACTAGTTTGTGAGAACCGCCCAATTTAACATCATTTTGAACGAACCGCCGGTCATTAACATTGAGATAAGAGCTAACACACGCTCGCGCTAAGAGCGGGCCACGTGTTAACCCACATCTAAGTTATAAATGACCAACTCATCATTCGTCAAAATAATGTCAAATCCGGTAGTCCCAGTATGTGCTCCACCATATGCCCATGACCATGCATATACACATACCGTTACAATCTCATATATCACCGATGGACCACAAAGAGCAAATTTCAAGCAATAAAAATTACACTAAACATTATAAGTTCAACAAGGGATAGGTTCAAATCCGAAATTTAAAGTTCAACAACAAAGTACAAATCTCGGGCCCACTACTTAACATTAGGAAGGGATATAGTTTATCAAGTTAAAAGTTGAACATGTCATCCCCAAAATAACGAGTTCGCAGCAGATAACTAATTAACGATAAATTGATGGGGTCTTACTCAAGGACACCATCTAGGCCGTATCGACCTACTCCTCGCCCGCACCGGGGTCGGCGGGATAGAAGTGGCCAAACACAACCTCCGGCTCACCTGTAACTTAGTTAACAAAGCAACATGAGTACAAAGATACTCGCAAGACTTACGCAAATTAATTAATAACCAAAGATTATGCAAATGAAGGCTTACAAATACGGCTTTAGGGTTAAGTAATTTTGTCGGAGGAAATCTCTAGCCGGGTGGCGGAATGCACCCGCCTAATCCTAGTTAAGGATGAGTTTGGAGGAAGCCTAGGAACGCTTGATCAAAGGGTGGAGAACGTGGAAAAGACACGGGGATTTAGAGTGGTTCGGGCCGCCGGAGCATAAAACCCTACGTCCACTTGTGTGATGTATTGCCTTCCTAGGACTTGGCAGATCCTGAGTGAACCTAAGCTTTAGGGAGCCTAAAAAGAGCCTTTGGGAGCCTTGTGTTCTAACGGGCGCACTCTCCCTTTTACAGACTAAGGGGAGTCCATACATTGAGTGGGGCCCCAAAAGGTAGGCCCGATGATACATTAAATAATGTACAGGTTGGAGCCTATAATGCGACAGATTCAGAGATCTTACACTCTAGCTCCTTCCTGTAGTCCTTGATCGAGAAGTTGATGTGCGTATCTACAACCAGGGTATGGTCATGTGCCGCCTTACCGGCACATTGCCTGTTGTCAGTGACATGCACAGTGGAAGACATGCTGTCACTGTTGGGTCGATTCCCGCTGACAGGCGAAGGGGCTATGTTGACCCACCGCGCCGTCGCCTCCGCGCTCACTGTGGCAGCGCACACCTCAGCGCTCGCACAACAGACCATAATTACCTCTTGCTCATGTGCGCGACGCTGTGATGTGACAGCACGCCGCCTGCCCGCACACAGAGTACAGTGATGTGACGCGCCGCCTTGGTAACATGTGGGCTTACCATGGTGTCAGCATACCTTCCCAACGTGTCAGTGGACAGCCCACACCTTGACCCGGGCACACGCACCCCACCTACCCGCATTTAATGTGGTGGTTGGGCTGGTGTCCCACGGAAGGCTGGCTGCCACCGGACACGTGGCAAGCCTGGCTTAGCAACCGCTTCCTCAGGGGCACGTGGCGGCACCGGACCTCCTCCCCGGAGGGAAGGGAGGACCGGGCCCCCGAGGCCGGCCCAGGTGTACAGGCCCCCAGGGGGTCCGGCTTCCACACGTGGCGGCACCGGACCACCCCGCGGGGGTTCGGGCCTGTGGAGGCCATTCCTGAGCACCCTGTCTCCGAGGGGTGCGTGGAGGCGCCGGACCTGTAAGAGCATGGGGGGAGGCCCGGAGACCATGTCCCCAGCTATCAGGCCCGGGCCGAGGGCGCGGTCACGGATAACCTCACGCCCATCTGGTTCGACACTCTGTCAGACAACTCTCTAGCGGAAAAGGCCCACGGACATGCAGATCTCCTCGTAGCGGACCACCACAGCCTTCTGGCCATTGAGCCGCTCCTTGGCGATGATCGAGGAAAGGCGGCCGAACATGTGGTGGAGTGCATCCACCACGATTCACTTGGCGCACACACCGGTGCTGGACACCCAAGCAGGAGGTACCCCTGTCCGTATGTACCGATAGAGACCCCCGGGCCCACCTCGGGTGAGGAACGAACCCGCAGGTGGGCCCATATCCCAGCGTTGCGCCGGGTGGACGGCCGGCGCCCGTCGTGAAGGGGCAAGAAGGACAATTCCCCTCCAACGGGATCCCCGAGGGGTCGTCCTCCGTCCGCGTTCTGCGCGCCAGACGGTTCAGCTTCTTGTCTTATTCAAGCCCGTCCCGCGACACTGGCGGTTCGGATTCCACTTTTTTCCCCCGCCTCCAGCGACCACACCTTTGACCAGCAGGCCCGGGCCCACCCATCATAGAGTGTGTGAGGTGAGGGCCTGGTGCGAGTGACTCCTCGACTTCTCCTTGGTCGCCGTGGATTTTAAAGGGGGAGCAGCTTTACTTAAAGGCATGCGCCGCAAAGATCAGCTATCTTTTCATACTTGCCTTCTCCAGACGCCACAGCGCCCCTTCGTCTCCACTCGCACATTTGCGATATGCTTTTTGCGCCTGGCATTTCTTCCCTTTCCCCCTCCTTGCGATCCACCCCCCGCAATTGTAGCAACCACCGCCATGTCTTCGCTTCGTCATCCCCGCCGCTTTCAGCGCCCAGGCTAGCTTGACACGGTGCGCCGCCTCCTAGGGTGGACCACGCCGGAGCTCTCCAGGAAGATCTGGGCAGGCTCAAGCTCCCTCAATGACCTGGTCATGGGGGAGTTCTTCCTCTTCAATTCGTACATCACCTGCGGGCTGGTGCCACCAATCTCCTCCTTCTTCCTCCTGCTCCTGAAGGAGTTCAGCCTCCAGCTCTAGCACCTCACCCCCCACTCCATCCTCGTCGTGGCCATCTTCGCCCACTTCATGGAGATGTTCATGGGGGTTTGTCCCTGCACCACCATCTTTAGGCATTTCTATGCCCTGGTCGGGATAGGGAGGAGCAAACGCGAGATCGGCGCCTACTACTTCTAGCTCCGGCATGGGATGTCTAGCTCCTACATCAGCGCCTTCTCCAGCGCAAAGTGGGAGGACTGGCGTGACGACTGGGTCATCGCCATGATCGATGCCAACGACCGCCTGGAGCTGCCGACGGATGGGCCCCTCAGCGACCGCAGCTGTTGGAAGGCCAGGCCGTCCCTACCGGTGCAGCTTGACCTAGTGTTGGCCCGGGTGAAAACTCTAGCGAGGGGCGGCCTGACGTCCATGATGGTGCTGGGCGACTTCCTGAGGCGCCGCATTGCTCCCCTGCAACAGCGATCCAGGATGGCCTGTATGTTCACCGGGGTGAAGGACTGTTGCAGGATCATGCGCGGGGTCGGCACAGATCTGTCCAGCGCGGAGCTGGAGACCTCGATCCGGGTGATGACCGGCGAAGCGTACACCTCGGAGTCGCTGGTCCTCTAGAGGGCAATCAAGGCCCTGTGCGAAGACCAGGTAATGCGGACGGCAGTCCTGGCATCAATGCCGACTCTCGACAAGGGCGGCCTGGCGGTCCGGCAGGTGGGAGGCGACCCCAATCGTGGGATCCAGATCTCCAGCACCTCGCCTGATAGCCAGCAGCGCGCCGACCAAGGCCCCGGCTGTGACACTCAGGTAAATAGCATGGTCACACCCTAGATCTTTAGTGTGTTATTATGTACAAAATGTGGCAAAAGTGGGTTTAAAAATTTTAATGTTAAGGAAAAGTGGTTGTTTATATAATTATATTTTAATAGAGGTCCTTTTGTGCTAAATGGGTGAATATGGAGGGTAGAATGCAAATGTATGAGGGTTATTTTGCAAAAGTCCAAAACTTGTGTTTAAATCGCAAAAGTAAGTGAAACTACCTTTTGGATATATGTGTAGTGTAGTTTTATCTATAGGATTTACATAAAGTTTGAAAACTTTGCTAAGTTTCATATTAATTTCAAAACTGTTGCCCTTCTGTAGATGAACCCTAAAGCAAAGTTGTAGATCTTGAAAAACCCTGCACTTTTAATTTTGGGCCCATCTTCATTTGAGCACTGGTTGGAAAGTTATCTATACATTACAGTAATGTCCCTGTATTTTCTACTTTTTGCAACTATGTCCTCCATCGTCTTCCCCGAGCCCCGATCTCCTCTGCTCCTCTGCGCGCGCGTGACCGCCGCCGCTGGCCGCTTCCCGCGCACCTGCAGCTCTGCACCACCCTGAACCTGTTCCACGCGTCGCCCTATCCTTCCTCCCACCGCCACGCCGCTTCCGCTGTCCTCCCCTTGCCGCTCCACGTTGGGCAGTCAACCCCGAGCGGCTGCCACACCACCCCGTCGAGCACGCCGGCTGTGACGTCCCGAAAATTTGCTAAGAAAATCACACGCTAAAATGTTTTTGTCGAAACCATAACCCCCGAGGCGACACCGAATCCGGCCGCGGCCCCGCTCCTCGTCCTCGTCGCGCAGCGTGCGAGCGTCGCGCGCGCGTGGCCGACCGACCACGGTCACCGCCGCGAATCCCGCCGGCACGCGTCATTTTTTTTTTCATTTTCTTTCTTTTTCTTTTCCCCATTTCCCTTTCTTTCTCCTTCTCCTTTTCTTTCCCTTTTTCTTTTCCCATTTCTTTTCTCCCCTTTTTCCTTTTCCATTTCTTCTCCACTTTTTCTTTTCCCTCCTCCCTTCTCCTCCCTTCTCCTTTCCCCTTCCCCTGCTCCTGAGCACCGCCCGGCCTCCGGCTCCCGAGCCACGCCGCCCCTTCCCTCGCGCGCGCACGCGCCCCGTGCCAGGCCACCCGCGCCCCGCGCGTGCACCACGTGCCGCATCACCCGCCGTGCCGCCCGTCGCTGGCCGTGCACGCCGGCCGGCCGTGCACGCCGGCCGGCCGTGCACGCTCCGCCCCGAGCCGCCGTGCCACCCGCCGCCAACACTGCTCGCGCACACACGCGTCCTTGCTCCCCGTCTTCCCCGCGCACGCGCGCTCTGGCTCGCGTACGCGCCTGCCCAAGTGCGCGCACGCACCCGAGGCCGCACAGCACGCCGCGCCGCCCGCCGCTGGCGCCCCACCCTCGTCGCCCCTGTGCTCGCACCGCGTCCCTCCCCCACGTGCTCAACGACGTCTCGACGCCCACGCCCTCGCCGCACGCCGCGTCCCGACGCAAGAAAACGGCCGAGCGCAATTAATGGCGCTCCGCGCCGCTCGCCGGCCTCCACCTACCTCCGGCCTCCCCACCGCCTCATCCCGCCTATAAATAGGCCCCCGCCCCGCTTCCCCTTCCCCCACGGCCTCCACCGCCACCGCCCGCCGCCTTCCGAGCTCCCAGCGCCGCCGCGCCAAACCTCCAGAGCCGCCGCCGCCCGCTCCCGTCGACCGGCCTACTCACGCCACCCCGGCTCGAGGTGAGGACGGGAATCAAATCCCCTCCTCTTCCTCTCCCTTTTCCCCCAATCTCGAGCCGCCGTCGAGCTCCGGGCCGCTGGAATCTGCCGGCGCCGAGCGCTCCCACCCCCTCCCCTATTTCCCGTGGGGAGAGGAGGAAGGAGGTGGCAAATTGCCACAAGACCCCCTGGCCTTTCCCTTTTTTCCCTAAAATGAGGACCCCCCCTATTTACTTCCTTTTTGCAAAGGAAACCCTGCTCTTTCTAGCATTTCAAACCAAACCCCTCCATTACATAAACCTAAATATACCCGACACCCTTTAGCATACCCTGAGTATTTCTAGGGTTTGCAAATAGGCCCTTACTCCCTCCAGATAATTACGAATAAGCCCCTGGACCCCTGTTTAACCCTCGAGCCCTCTTTAACTCGTCATTTTATGCGCCAAACGATCTCCGGTCGGCCTGAAACTTTACCACACCCTTTCTAGTATAGTTCCAACCATGCCATTAAGAAACCACCCAAAAATATTACCACTATCTCCATAACTAAATTATTTCCGATTTAAGCTCGACGATAAAAACTTTTAGTTCTTTCGCTTGATTGTGTGCCTGTTTGTTTGCGTCGTAGGACACGGAGTGAACGAGGAAGGTCCCGACTGTGATCAAGCGAACGAGGACCAGTTCTGTGACCCTGAGCCCGAGGGACAGTGCTTCGATCAGGACCTCCCGCAAGGGTTTGGTGATGGCAAGTTCAATCCTGCCCTTTGATGCATGTTTCTGTCCTAGTTTTTATAAACACAACCCAGTGGCCTGTTTTATAAATTGCATGGTTTTGCTTGTTGAAAACACGGTAAGATAGCCACCCTTGTTCGTGATAACCATACCTTGACCACCTGTTTTTATAAAGAAAATGCGTGTGTGGGAAGGGGTAAAATGTGGTTTTGAAAGATGAGTCAGACGGGATGGATGGCATTTCTGTGTGAATTGCCGTTGGTGTGCTCGTACCTGTGTGGTAGAGCGAGGAAGGGAGGTATCCATCTTGTCACCCCTAAGGACCGAGTTGATGTGTCATCTCACCTAGCTTCCTGTCGTGCAAACCACTTGACCGTTGTATAGGCAACGGCTTAGCATAAATCCCACTAGTTAGTCTGATAGCCAAAAGGAGAGCTGAGAGCAACGGGTGATCAAGGAGAAGGGATAAGCTCTGTGTAACTTATGCCCCGGTTAAACCTCGGAGATAGGTCGAATGTCCCCTTGATGGATCCCGTGGTGGCTAGTCAGGTCTAGCTAAGGTGGGTAATGGCTTTGTTGGGATCTGCACCGACACTAAGGTGATCGTGCTGTGGTACCCCACCTGTGGGTAAAGTTGCACACCTCTGCAGAGTTAAAATCTATTCGAATAGCCGTGCCCACGATATTGGGTAAGTTATGGTGTGGTCACATAACTAGTGTTTCTCTCCGGGAATGGTTGGACTGGTGTGGGTTGTTTGGAAAGTGTCCGGCAGTTGTGCCGTGTGCTATGGCGGACGGGGAATCCGGTAGCGGCTTAAAACTTGGATCCTGTGTGGACCAACATCATGTGCTCCTTGGTACTCGAAAACTTGTTTTGAAAATGTTTTTAAACGAACCGTTGCATACAACCGAGTTTTCCGCAAATTAACCATAACCGTACCCTTGGATTGTCCTGTGCATTGATTTCTGTCATACCCCCTCCGTGGGTGTCATTGGACTTCCTGTAACACCCTAATGTAATTTTCCCTAATTTTAATGAAATTATTTGGGCTCAAATAAAATTTCCAGCGTTTTTCCTAATTTATCTTGCATTTAAAGTAATTTTATAACGCAAGTAATTAAAATTTATTATAGGATCAACTTGCTTGTGCATTCATGCTGGAGCATTGTTTTATTTGTGTGGAGTTTGTTAGTTTTGAATTCAAAATTATTTGAATTCGAATGGATTTGTTTGAGTGGTTTGAGTGTAGGAAAGAAAAAGGAAAGAAGAAAAGAAAAGAAAGGAGAACAGCGGGCCCAGCCCAAAACCCCTCTCCCTTTCTCTCTCTCGGGCCTCCCTTCCCCTCCTCTCCCCGCGTGGGCCGCGCCCCGGCCCACTTCTCCCCAGCCCGGCCATCCCGCGTACCTCCTCCCTCTCTCCTTTCTCTCTGGCAGTTGGGCCCCGCGCGCCAGCGTCTCCTTTCCCCTCTCCTCCTTCTCCCAGTGCCCGACCCCTCCTCTGTTTTTCTTCCCCGCCGCCCTGCCGCTGCCCGTGGCCCCGCTCTGCTGCGCGCCCCGAGCCCTTGCGCCGTACCCGAGCCTCCTTTCCTTCTAGAAGGCCGCTGCGATTGGATTAGATCCACCCGCATCAAGTCCGCGGGAGGAGCGGAGGCCGTTGCGCGATCGATCCGCACGCCGAGGCCGCCCCACCTTTTCTTAACCCGGCCGTTCGCTCGTGCTCCCCTCAGCCGCCACCGCCTCCCCCAGCTTCCTCCTGTGCCCTAGCGCTGCCGTGCTGCCACTTGACTCGGGGACAGCACCGCCACTGTGCCGCCACGATTCCGCCCCGGCGCCGCCATTTCCCCACCGCAGGCCGTCATCACAGATTCCAGGCGTGGTAAGGATTGCGCCGTGCCCCTTCTCTCTTCCTCCCTCCCTTCACGTGAGCACGTTCCCCTGGCCGCAGTTATCCCGAGCCGCCCTTGCCGTGGGGAGCTCTGACCCAAACCCTATTTAGCCCTCTCAAGCCCTCAGACGTGTTCGCCGTGTCATGCTCTCGCTCCCGAACCAGGTCTTGTCCAAACCCGAGCCCGGAGCACCGATTTGGGCCGTCTCCGGCGAAGCGCCACCGCGGGGTGCTGGACTCCGGCGACCAGCGCCGCCGCCCGAGCGCCTAAGAGCCCCAGCCATCCGATCTATAGCCAACGCCCACGATTAGATCGAGACGGGGTAGGTTTGAGCCGTGCGATCGAGATCCAAGGGATCCAAGTGGCGCGTACCGGTTCGTCCTCGGTTTAAATCTGGGCCATCCATCTCCGATCCAGCGGGCGGTACCAGATCCGAGTTAAGTGAGAGTCAGGAGCGTTGGATCCAGATCCGACGGTCACCGTGCGCGCGTACCCCTTCGCGAGATGAATCTAATCCGAGCCGTAGAGAGTAGATCCAAGGGCCCAGAACAGGAGATACCGTTTCAGCCCGTTTCTTTTGCTAAAGAGCCCTCGACCTTTCCTGGAATCAACCCGCGCTCCCGTGTAGTTCAAAAGTAATTACAATCAGGCCCTGTTTTACTCGTTTAGACCCCTGAGCTCTCCAGATTTTGAACCCGCCGTCCATGCCGCGTGTTTTCACGTGCTAGCCCCTGAGTCTATGCTTTAATTACGTTTAGGTCCCCAGTTTTCGCACATAACTCCCTGGAAGTTCTATTTCTCTCGCAAATAGGTCCCTGGATCTTGTTTCAAGCGTAGTTTTCACGTTTTAGCTCCGTTTTAAGCGTTCTTTATATCCGCGCGATCGTTGTAATGCGTAGAATAGTTCTAGGCCAGTTTTGTGTGTTGTTCTATTGTATTGGTATACTGTTTTCTTATAGTTTGCTATGGTTGTGCATGTGTGTATGTGTGGACTATGTTTGATGATCGTGAGTAGACGCGGAGCCTTTGGACGAGTACCAGGAGTAGCCATCTTCCGAGCAGTTCGAGCAGCAGCCGGGAGAGTACGAGGAAGGCAAGTATAACATGAACCTCCTATCACTTTTTAATACAATTTCATACTGCATTTTAATTCTATATGCCTATAAGGATTTCCTAGCCACCTTATCCTTTACATTTATACCCTGGGTTGCATTTTGGTTAGTGGTGCTAGGTGCTGTGCTCTCACATATGTTGGTCCTTTTTAATTAATTTGGCTAATGGTCTTATGCAACTTAATTCTGAGAGTGGCCCTCTGTGCTGTGTGCTTGAGTGGCTCACATCTCCTTAAAAGATGTTTTTAATAGAAACATGGTTTAGGGGGCCAACACGGTGCTTAGTGCTTGGTTGGCCACTCTCCATAAAGACCGGTTCATAGAGCGACAACCTGGGACAACCGCGCAACCACAAGACTGGAATGGGACGGTCTTGACTTACTAATTAGGTCATGCTGGTTCGGGAGTAACTTACCTGCGTGGGCAAGAGGGGTGGTAAGCTTCAATGGTCCCTGCTCCTCCGACTTGGTCTGTGCTGTGTGTCTTGTACCCCCGGAGGTGGGCCCCATCGTTGCTGATCCAGAATCCTTAGCGGTTACACCTTACCAACGTGATCCTTTGTAACGATCTCGTAGTGTGCTTGCTAGCCGTCTCACCTAAGGAAGTGTGATGAACAACTAGCGTAGCTCACAACTTGTGGGTAAAGTTGTGCAACCTCTCGAGAGAGTAAAACTGATATATCAGCTGTGCTCACAGTCATGAGCAGCCCAGATCCTCCTTTTGATTAGTGGGGTTATCAACCTTTGATTAGGGAGATTCCCCGGGTGGTTGTGGTTTGGTTGGTTCTCAGTAGTTCTTAATTAATACTGATTAATTTCTTATGCAATTGGGTTATGTTAATTCATCCACTTGTAGTAATTAGCTTTAATAAAATTTGCCAAGACTAAAAGCTAATGCAGTTGAGTCAGCTAGCCTAGAGCCTCATAGTCTGTGTTATACTTGTTGAGTGCTAGTTTGTACTCACACTTGCCTCTCTACTCTTCTGTTCTATTTCGGATATCTTCGACTGCTGCTCAGTGCCCGGCAATGTGGAGGACTACGTCAGCGGCTTCGACGACTTCTAGGCGTTTGTCTCCCAGTTGACGTCCCTGTGGCGCCCCACTCTTCCTGTATTTATTTTACGCTTCCGCATTCCTTGAACTGATTCTTGATTCAGTTGTAATAAAGATATTCATTTTATAATTTACACGCTTTCATTCGTGACATGTGTTGTGATATCTTGGTAATCTGTTGTATATATGCGTGACTTGATCCTGGCGCATATATGATTGCTCGATTTATGCTCTTATAAATCGGGTGTGACACTTGCTGAGTACGTTTGTACTCACCCCATTCTTACTTTTTACAGCAGAAGACCCAGACTACCTCCCCGAAGACGTCGAGTAGGGTTTCGTCCTGCACCCAGTCTTGTCTGTGGTTAGGGCCACCGCTGGAGTTCCGCATGGCACAAGACTCTGATGACCCTCTTTTCGTAGCTAGTATAGTAGTGTGGGTTTTAGTTGTAATCCTCGCGATAGTGGCGCTTCACTGCCCATTACCGCGCAGAGTTGTACGGTGATGTACCATCTGATGTAATAAAAGTGTTATCAGCCTCCTGGGACTGATAAAGCATTACTTTTAAGTCTTCCCTGATGGGGGGACGCTTCACCGGCGCCGCCCGCCGTCTTGAGCTCCACCCGTGACCGCCCTCTCTCTCCCTCCCTCTCTCTCCCATCAGCTGAGCCGTGCTTGCCCTATAAAATCGACCCGAACCCCACCGCCGTCGCCTGTTTCCCCCTTTCTTCTTCCTTGCGCCACCGAAGTCCGCCCGTGCTCCTCGCCGGCATTCACAGCGATCACTCCACCCCGCCCAAATTCCCGCCGCACACCTCTCCCTCACCACCTCCCCTAGCCCCTCGACCTGATCCGGTCCAACCTCTGGCCCTTCCTCGCCGGAATCGCCTCCACCCCGAGCCGCCCCTCACCGGAGCCGCCCGAGCTCGACCTCACCGTCGCAGCACCCCTCCGCCACCTCCTCGGCCAATCCAAGTACGGGAATCGCATCCCCAACCTCCCCTGGTGCTCGCGCGCGCGTTCGATCCCCCTGTTCGCCGGCCCTTCACTGGGAACGGCGATGCGCCGCCATGGCCGCCGCACCTCCCCGTCGCCGGTCATGTTCCACCCTCGCCCGTCATGCACCTCCCCTCCCAAATAACTCCCTGGGTCCCGTAGGCCCTGCCCGACCAGTCCCTCCCCGCCGGCAACCTCGTCGCCGGCGAGAACGTGCCAGGGCCGAATGGCCGACCGTTGTCGAGGCCGGGCAGGGGTATACCTGTGAGAAGAAACCATGTTCCAGGGACCCAAACGCAAAATACCGAGGACCCCCCCCCCCCTAAATGTTTGTTATTTCATGTGATTGATGTTGCTATCTTGTAAAATTTGTAGAAAACTGTAGAAAAATCCAAAAATTGCAAAACTAATTATGTTAGAAACTAGATTTCAAACCCTATAACTTTTATTAATGAAGTTTAGTTTGAAACTAAATATTTTTGCATCTATTTTAAATCTAAGGTTAAGAGGTAGTTTATACATAACTTCTGCATATTAGATTTGTTTCTTATAATTTTTGGTATGTAATTGCTATAGGTCATGTGTGAACTTATGTTGAAGTTTCAAACTTAACTCTATTTTGTAATTTAAGTTCTTTTGAATTTGGGCAATTCAAATTTGAAATAATTTAAAATTAGTTAAGCATGTTCCTTAGGCTTATTTAATTAGATCTTTTTATCATAACCTAAGGTGTTGATAATTAGTATATAATTAAATTGTCAAAACTTTATGATCCTATTTACCTAAGTTTTGAATTTAAACTTGGAATTTGAATTCAAATTCAAATGTTCTAGTTCCTGTTTGCAATAAATCCAGTACTATAATCATGACTCAATTATAAATGGTAATTCAAGCCTAAACCCCTTTGTTTCATGAATTCATGTGTGTTGACTTTGTTGGATTGCAACTTTATCGTGAAATAAAATCTTTAACTCAAACACCATTTCAATTAAATTGTTGCATTTCATGTAGAATCAGCGACACTCGACGACGGAGACTACGAGTTGGTCTTGGGACAAGACCAAGGATTTTCTGAAGGCCCGATAAACGTCGTCGAGAATCTAACTGAAGCCCCGAACCAAAGTTCGGAAGTCTCTGACACTCCTGCCCCCAACCCCACTCAAGAAGGCAAGCCCCGATGCATACCCCAGTATTTCAATTTATTACCATTTCACTTATACATTATATATATATATTGCATTACGTCTAGGAGTTGAAATGAAACCCTAGTTGCATAAGATCTTAGGAATCCAATGTATTGTACCCGAGTCCTTATCGCTTAGATGCTCTGCTAAATAGGACCGGTAAAAGTCGGGTGATTTCCTGTCACTCGCGCGATATAGGAGTTGCATGATTACAATTCTGCAATCACTATAAGGATTATGGTTAGGGTCATGTGCGATGTCATGACCTAGAATTTTTACCCTGTCTGTTTTGGATAAAAGTTGATAAGGTCGTAGCGTGTGGTAGTGGTGGCTAAGCGTTTGAAAGTACTAGCCACATGCCGCGAAATATGGTAAAGCGGTAAGCCTAGTAACCAATCGGCCCGGCAAGTGGACATACCTCCCACCACTCGTAATTTGGTTTTTCTCACGCACCGACATGCGGGAGTACGTTCCGCACTACGGACAGGAGTACGGTCATGTAGTCACGCTACAGGTGTACGTCCTGCATAATTGGTGTGCGTACGGTCCTACAGTCGCTTGTGGTGGCCCTGTTCCATGACCCGGAATGAAAGGCAAACGGTTGCTTCAGAATGATCTTTGGATGTTCCAAGCGTGTGAGTTAGGTTTACCCTTGCAAGGTTGAAATTCGATTCAGAATCGTCTGTTTCTCGTGGAGATTGAGACTGCTTATTCCTTCTGCCACATAGAGTAAGGAGTGAAACTAATGATGGAACAATCTTGATGAATGATAAACTCTACCTTGCTTGCTTAGCGTAGGTGCTAACCTAGAATGGATAATCAACTAGAATATGATAGCTAAAATTTGAAAATAGATCATACTCTTTGTTGCTTTTCAGAAAATTTGAAAATAGATCATACTCTTTGTTGCTAACCTGGTTTGTAATAATGTTTGACTATCTGTAAATTAAAAGTTGATGAGCTGTTCTGTGATTGTAAAATCGCCTTCGTGCGAGGTAAACCTGCCTCGATCCTGTTGAACCGTGGTTGTATCGGGCGGAGACCCGACAGACCAACGGGTTGTTCCGTTTGAAGTGCGTTGAGTCATTATCGGCTGTATGGCGATGGCTAGCGCACTTGAACCGGAATAATTCAGGCGGTTTTGCTGTGGCAGAACCAACCTGAATTATACCGGGTCAAGTACGTGAGTCCAATCCCGAGGGCTCCAACATGCTTCAAACGGTATAATCCCTTGGCCTGTCGGGTAACATCCCGATAAACCACCGATACACAGGATCAAATAAGGTTACCTCACACGAAGGTGAGTCCAGAGATACAATCACCATCACATTTTACATCACAGAGGAAATTACGTTACAAGGGTTTCCAAAAGAGGTACGAAGATTTAAATTCAGAGAAAAGATTACAAGCTGTTAAAACTATGGTTTTTAGCAGCGGAAAACATATGCGATGATTTCAACTCGTCGTTAAGACGGATGTCATGCTAAGCTCGAGCACGACATCGCTCGATATCACCAGTGCTGGCCGGGGACGGATCCCATTCCACGGACCAATCTTCTGAAAGAACACAGGGCCAGGGCAAGGGAAGAGTAGGGTCTTCCAGACATTACCTGCAAGACATATAACTAGCAAGGCTGAGTATACTAATACTCAGCAAGGCTTACCCGGAATTGGGTATACTTAGCCCATAACTAGACTCATGAAGGCTTATAACAGCTCTGGGTTTAGTATCAGCTGAAAAACAACTAAGAGTAGATCCTTATTTTCAATTTTTAGCTTTCAAGTTCTATGTGATTATCCATTCTAGATAAGCACCTATAACTAAGCAAGCAAGGTAGAGCTCTTAATCTCAACCATCAGTATTACTCATCGTATAGTTGCTCTTGTTACTCTGTGTGATAAAGGGATTAAGCAGTCTCAATCTTCGTGAGAGGCGGACGATTCTGAATCGAATTTAACCTTGCAAGGTAAACCTAACTCACACGCTTGGAACATCCAACGACAGTCCCGAAGCAACCGTTTGCCTTTCATTCCGACTCGTGGATCAGAGCCACCACAAGCGACTGCAGGAACATACGCACACCCAATGTGTGCAGGACATACGTCTGTAGCGCGACTACAAAACCCGTATTCCTGGTTGCCCTTGCAACACGTATTTCCTCAGTCGAACATGAGTAACCAAAAGAAGCAAATCGAGTGGTGGGAGGTATGTCCACTCCTCGGGCCGATTGGCTACTAGGCTTACCGCTTACCATATTTCGCGGCATGTGGTTAGTACTTTCAAATGCTTAACCACCGCTAACACACCCCGCGGCCTTATCCAATTCAACAACACAGACGGGGTATCACCTCAACCATGATACCTCACAAAACTCCCGTCCGGCATCCTTATAGTGATAACAGGAATGTAAACATTACAACTCCTATATCGCGCGAGTGGCAGGAAATCACCCGACTTTTACCGGCCCTATTAGCGTAGCAGCTAGTCGGACTCAAGTACTAGTATTCATTACATTGGTTCCTATGAGAATGCAACTAGGGTTTCAAGCAATTCCTAAGAACTTAATGCATAGAATACGTAATAGATATAGATTGCAGTGTAATAAAAATAGTAGGTTATGTCCGGGGCTTGCCTTTACTGGTGGGGCTGGGGTTAGTCAAGTTAATAACATCCGAACTTTGGTTCGGGCCTTCCGAGAGTTTCTTGACGAAGTTCTTGAGGTCTTCAGAACAACCTTCTTCTGGTTCCGGGATCTGTAGGAATTTTCACGGCTCGATCCACGATCAGCTTGTAGACACCGTCGGCAAAAGCAGTCGGATCTATATGATATGCAAGAATATAAAATTAAAGAATGTATAGTCTTCTTATTTTATTTTACGATAAACTGCAATCCAGAAGGTTAACACTCGAGAACTCACGATACAAGAGGGAAACCTAAGCCTTGAATCCTAAACATTCAACTCATGACTCACATGACTATAGCATTGATTTAATTGAAAACAAGAATTAAGATACTCAATTTAAATTAAATCAAATTTGAATGTGAAGCTTGGACAATTAAGGTTATAAAGTTTTGAAAATTTAATCACAGATCAATCGCATACTTAACAGATTCTAACTAAAATATCTAATTAAATAAGCTTTACCGAATAAACTAGATTTAGCTAATTCTACTATAAAATAAATTGAATTGATCAACTTAAAAGAATTTAAATTACAAAACAAACTTAGGTTTGAAAATTCCATATCAATTCATGCTTAATCCATAGGGATTGCATACCAAAAATCAAGATCAACACAGTTACCATGCAGGAGATATGAATATTACACTTTCTTATCTTAGATTTAACAAAGATTCAAAACTATTTGGTTTCATATCAAACTTATTTAATATAGGTTGTAGAGTTCAAAATCTAGTTTCAAACAAAACTGGTTTTGTAATTTTTGGAATTTCCTACAATTTTCTAATGAATTTACAAATCAGAAATACCATTCACATGAAATAACAAGCATCACTTTACTTCTATTTTAAACACGGAACAAACCATATACTTTCATAACATGGTTATAAAACAAAAGTGATAGAGTTTGAAATGAGGATTCAAGTCCAACTGGTTTCACATTTTTTTGAATTTTCTACTATTTTCTATTGATTTTACAAGTCAGCAGCATCACTTCACATAAAATAACAAGCACCTTTACACACAGGTCCTCGAACTGTACTGTTCCTATGCGTCTACACTTCGCAGAAAACCCCCTGAGTTTGCCTTAATTGCTGCACGAGGTCCCTTATCTGCAAACAAAACAGAGGAGGCGCTGGGGTCGATTCCATGGGGGAAAAGAAGATCACGTACAGGGGAAAAAGCGCAGGGAGGGGCGCCTCACCAGATGGTCGCCGGGGGGGGGGGTCGAGCAGCACATCAGGAGCCCATTTTGGGTGTCGCAAGGTGAGCAGGAGGGCCACAAGAGAGTCCTCGGCGGTGGGGAGGCGGAGCTCCGTGGAACAGACTGCTCCGGCCGGGGAGGGCAAGGGGGCAGTTCGGTTCTGTCCTGGGGAAGGTCAGGGGCGGTGCAGGGACCCGGAGGCGGGGGTTGGGGCGGCCTGGAACAGAGGGGCGGCGCACAGCAGGGAGGAGGAAGGGGATGGCAGTCTGGCACAAGGGGAGCAGCAGCGAACAGAACCAGGGAAGGAAAATTGAAGGCGTCAGGAGGTGGGGAAATGCTAGTGGAGGCGGTCCTCTGTGGCGAAGCAGCTCAGGAAGGAGAGGGCCGCGGCAGGGATGGGCAGGAGGCGCGCTGGAGGGAGGGGGCGTGGGGAGACCGGCCACGTAATAGCTCGGGCGACAACGGCAGACACGTAGGAGCGCGAGGAACGGCCACGGGGGCGGGCTAGGGCAAGGAGCAGGCCTAGGGCGGCGCCTAGGAGAGAGGGGGAAAAGGGGGGCTGCACTGCCGGCTTGAATTCAAGAATTGCGGCGCCGGAACAGTGAAGCAGGGGAGCAGAGAGGATTATCCAGAGGAAGAAGAAGGAAGGTTGGGGACGACTGGACCCAAATGTAATTTCTCAAAATTCCAGGGACCTGTCTGTAAACCAGTGATAACTTTTAAGCTAGGGCTCAAAAGGAAAAGTGTTCAAAATGAAAGTTGTAAAACTTTTCAAGCTCTACAACTTTGTTTTAGGGTTTGAATTCAAAAACTCAAAGTATGCAACTTTATTTTGAAACTTGGAACAAACTTTAAATTTTATAAAGATTTGTCCTTGTTACATATTTTACACACAACTTGGGCCTAGGTGCAAGTTTTCAGAACTACCATGATTACTTGCATTCTTATAATTTGGCCCCTAGTAACTTTTGAAAATTACTTTTGTAATTCATGCATTTTGCACAAAAGGACTCATGTTTTTATAAAATTACACATAGGGTCTTATTGCTACAAATACATCCAACCTTATACAAATCAACACATGCATTACATTTCATACATATTATGGTACAATTTGACACCTAGGGTGTCACAGCCCTCCCCCCTAAAAAGAATCTTGTCCCGAGATTCGAAGGCAGAAAGAATCAGATGACTAGGTTTGGGGATTGGCTTTGAAGGAAGTTTGGGAAATTTTGTTGAAGATAAGATTCTGTTTCCCAGGTTGCTTCTTCTTCGGTGTGGTGATCCCATAAGATCTTGTACATCTTAACTGTCTTTCTTCTGGTGGCTCTTTCCTTGGTATCCAAAATTTGAATAGGTTGCTCGGTGTAAGACAGATCAGGCTCGATCTCAATGGCGGTGGTCTCAATGATCTCCGTAGGTACTTTAATACATTTCTTGAGTTGAGAGACATGGAAAACATCGTGAATGGCAGCCAATTGAGATGAAAGGCGAATTTTGTAAGCCACTGGGCCACAGACTTTAAGGATCTCAAAGGGTCCAACATACCTTGGTGCTAATTTTCCTTTTATGCCGAAACGCTGGACACCTTTGGTAGGAGATACTCGGAGATAGACAAAATCTCCTACTTGGAACTGTAAGGGTTTCCTTCTTTTATCTGCATAGCTTTTCTGTCTAGACTGAGCGGTTTTGAGATTGGCTTGAATAACCTTGACCTTATCTTCGGCTTCTACAATCAGATCGGGTCCGAAGATTTTGCGTTCACCGGTCTGAGACCAATTCAAAGGAGTTCGACATCTGCGACCGTATAACGCTTCAAAAGGAGCCATCTGAAGGCTAGATTGATAACTGTTGTTGTAAGAGAATTCAGCCAAGGCAAGACATTTGTCCCAGCTTGTACCATAATGTATAACACAAGCTCGGAGCATATCTTCAAGAATTTGGTTAACTCGCTCAGTCTGTCCATCAGTTTGGGGATGATATGCAGAGCTTCGAATCAGTTTAGTTCCAAGAGCAGACTGCAACTGTTCCCAGAAGCGTGCAATGAATTGGGGCCCTCGATCAGAAATAATGGTTTTAGGGACACCATGCAACCGGACAATTTGATCTAGATAGACTTCGGCATACTTCTTAGTGGTGTAGATAGTACGCACGGGAAGAAAATGAGCGGTTTTAGTAAGTCTATCAATAATTACCCATATAGAATTATGCTTTTGAGATGTATTGGGAAGACCAATAATGAAATCCATACTGATGTCTTCCCATTTCCATGACGGAATGGGTAATGACTGAAGTGTACCAGATGTTTTGAGGTGATTAGCTTTGACTCTCTGGCATGTATCACACTCGGATAAATATTTAGCAATTTCTCTTTTCATTCTGGTCCACCAAAAATTCTGTTGTAGATCTTGATACATTTTGGTACTACCAGGATGAATAGAGAACTTGGATAGATGTGCCTCATCAAGGATTTGCTTGCGAAGCTGATGATCTTTAGGTACAACAATACGATTGTTGAACCATAGAACTCCTTGATGATCGGTGTGAAAACACTTATATTTAACTTCTCCCTGAGATAACTTGGATTTGATAATTTTGATACCCTCATTATGTAGTTGAAACTTGATAATTTTATCTCGAAGGGTATTCTCGATGGATAAATGATTCAGACTACCTTGAGGAATGATTTCTAAGTTGAGTTTCCTCATCTGATTGCAGAGAGTGTCACTGATGGTTGCTATAGACAAACAGTGGCAACGTGCCTTGCGGCTAAGGGCATCTGCAACCACATTGGCCTTGCCAGGATGGTAATGTATCTCAAGATCGTAGTCTTTGATCAGTTCTAACCAATGCCTTTGCCTCATATTCAGGTCAGCTTGGGTGAAGATATACTCGAGGCTCTTATGGTCAGTGTAGATGTTACACTTAGCACCCATAAGATGATGTCTCCAGATCTTGAGAGCATGAATAACCACTGCTAATTCAAGATCATGAGTTGGATAATTTTGCTCATGACTCCGAAGTGCTCGGGATGCATAAGCGATGACCCGGTCGTTTTGCATAAGAACACAACCAAGGCCAGTTCCAGAGGCATCACAATAGACATCAAAAGGCTGAGTGTTATCCGGCTGAGCTAGCACTGGGGCAGTTGTCAAAAGTCTTCTCAAAGTGTGGAATGCTTCATCACACTTATCATCCCAGCGGAACTTAACTTCTTTCTTAAGTAGCTCAGTCATAGGTTTAGCTATCTTAGAGAAGTCTGGAATGAATCGGCGATAATATCCCGCCAATCCAAGGAAACTTCGAATTTGATGGACTGAAGTTGGAGGCTTCCAATCCATAACTTCTTGGACTTTGGTTGGGTCAACCGATATGCCTTTACTGGAGATAGTGTGTCCCAAAAATTTCACACTAGCTAGCCAAAATTCACATTTTGAGAATTTGGCATAAAGGCGATGATCACGTAGTCGTTGAAGCACGACACGTAAATGATTGACATGGTCTTCTTTAGTCTTGGAGTATATCAGAATATCATCGATGAAGACCACGACGAATTTGTCAAGTTCCGGCATAAATACTGAATTCATAAGATACATGAAATATGCCGGTGCATTGGTAAGACCAAATGACATAACCAGATATTCATATAGTCCATATCTGGTTGAGAAGGCCGTTTTTGGAATGTCGCAAGGCCTAATCTTGATCTGATGATAACCAGAGCGTAAGTCAATTTTTGAGAAGACCTTAGCTCCAGCTAACTGATCAAACAATATATCAATGCGGGGAAGAGGGTACTTATTTTTGATGGTAACCTCATTGAGTGGACGATAATCGACACATAGCCTTAGACTATTGTCTTTCTTCTTTACGAAGAGAGCAGGACAACCCCAAGGTGACGCACTTGGGCGTATAAAACCTTTATCAAGAAGATCTTGGAGTTGAATTTTCAATTCAGCCCATTCATTTGGAGGCATGCGATACGGCCTCTTCGAGATAGGAGCTGTGCCTGGTTGGAGTTCAATAATAAACTCAATATCTCTGTCGGGTGGCATTCCAGGCAAGTCATCCGGAAAGACATCGGGATATTCACAGACTATTGGATTATCTTTTACTTTGACGTCTGTGATGGCATAAGTGCAAGAGTGCAAATACTCTTGCTGAGGCAGATAGAGGATAATAGCTTCTTGATGTGGTGAGTTAATCTCAATAACTCGGGATGAGATGTCTAACAGCACTCCATGTTCTGTCATCCAATTTGTCCCGAGTATAACATCAATACCCTCTAGATCTAGTAGTACTAAATCAGTCTTGATTAGTTTACTGCCGAACTGAATTGGTACGCTTCTAATCATTTGATTAGAAGTAATCTTCCCTCCAGGAGTAGAAATCATATATGATCCTTGGGTAAGACAAGGATCAAGTCTTATTCGGGTACTGCAGTTGTTACTAATAAAACTATGGGTTGCTCCTGAATCGAATAATGTAACAACTGGTTTGTGGTGTATCGAAAATATACCCGACATGATAGGAGCTCCATCTGGAAGTTCTGCAAGGGTAGTAAAATTGATTTGTCCTTGCCGGACTTGCATCATCGGCCTCTTACCCTTGTTCTGATCATTCTGACTGGAATTCTGACCTTGATTAGATCTCTTGAGTTGCGGACAATTTCTAAGGAGATGATCCGCACTTCCACACTTTAAACAGCAATGAGGGTTGCTTTTCTGTCGAGCTTGTTGAATATTCGGCCGTGGGCCAAATTGTTGTGGTTGTTGTAGAAGTACAGGAGGTTGATACTCTTCTTGCTGTTGAGGCGGCCTAAGAACCAGTCGGCCGATCGGAACATTTCATGGTGGTGCTTCAGGCAATATGTTCTGATCAAACTGATACCACGAGGGTTGAACGCTCGTGGATCCAATGGAGACCTTACGCTTCTTTTCGGCACGGTGTGCCGTAATGCAATCCTCCTAAGTCAGTGCCATGTTGACCAACTCACTGAAAGTATTTGCCTTGACAAGATTCAGATGTTCTTTGAGCTTAGTATTCAAACCTCGACGAAAACGATCTTGCCTCTTGGCATCATTATCAACATGATAGCCCGCATACTGACATAGGTGATTAAAAGCCTGTGCATACTGCAGTACAGTGCGGGTGCCTTGAGTAAGTGCCAAGAATTCATTCAGTTTCCGTTCCACCAGCCCTTCAGGTATATGATATGCCCTGAAGGCATTACGGAATTCTTCCCAGGAGATAACATGACCATCAATTTGCATAGCACAAAAAGTATCCCACCAAATACGGGCAGCTCCATGCAATTGTTGGGCAGCAAACCGAGCCTTGTTGGAATCCGCACATGGAATCGTAAGAAGAGCAAACTTAGATTCAATGGTGCGGAGCCAAACATCGGCATCCAAGGGCTCCTCCGCTTTGCTGAACAGCGGGGGCTGAGTACTGAGGAAATCCTGATAGGTTGCTACCAGAGGTTCATCACGACCTTGTGACTGCTGGTGTTGTTGATTCTATTGTGCTTGTACCAATAAGTTGAGAAGTTCAGTTTGCCGAGCCATAGCCTCGGCTAGATGTGAAAGTGATGGGGATGGTGGTTGGGAATTGCTGGATTGATCTGCCCGGAAACCTTCCGGGGTTCCACGTGTGGCTCCAACCATCTGAAACAAGAATTCAGATGATAGAATTTATTTACCCTGCTGAAGAATTACAAGGTAAATAGGACAAGATAACTGATTTTGATATAGCAAGAGCTGGAAAGCAAGAAGATACTTAAGAGACTTAACCAACACTACCACAAGAATCCCGCTAACCACACCAAAGATCAACATTCTACCACACATCCTTAGAAGAACCAAAACACACATTATATAATGATGAATTATGCATGCACGTTCTACTCGTCCTCACAAACCAAAAACAACTGCCGAATATCTTCGGACTTACGTGGTTAGTTTCGGTGGCATAATACATACGTCTCTCACTATTAACTAGTCGATAAACCCTATCCGTCCTAGTTTCGTATTCGTGGTTAGTGTACCTGCAGAAACCACAATATATATAACCAATGAACCTTTCATGCCAGCATGTCATGAAAGCGTTCCCATTCATTACTGTTCACTATAGAAACGGCATCTGTACAATTACCGCCGTACAGACAACGTTAACATACGTTATCGAGATAACGTATTCACGGGGGTACCGCAAAATGCGGGGATATGAACAGCGATCGCCATATCCTGCGCCGAACCATATACTCCCAATGTAGTCAACCGAGGTTGGTACATTGGCAGCATCTTAAGTAGGCCACTGCTTGAGAAACAGCGTTCGGTTCGCATCACCGACGGGAAGGCCAAGCTCCCTCAGTTGGCTGAGGATCCTTACCTTCTTACCTCACGATCGAAGATGTCGTTACAGAAAGTAAGGTTGGGTTGTGCATGAATTTAAGTTTTGACAGAAAAGTAATGCTGGTAGTTAGAGTTATATATATATATAATACAGCCACCTCTATTTTCCCTTAAACATCACCCTAGGCTTTACGTACTATACATAATCCTTAACGAATCCAACGCGGCTTTGCCAAACATTTTGTTGGTCATACTTTTATACTGAAAGCATTTTTAAGGTAAAATATATCTCCAGGGTAACCTTATAGCTCTGATACCAGCTGTGGCAGAACCAACCTGAATTATACCGGCTCAAGTACGTGAGTCCAATCCCGAGGGCTCCAACGTGCTTCAAACGGTATAATCCCTTGGCCTGTCGGGTAACGTCCCGATAAACCACCGATACACAGGATCAAATAAGGTTACCTCACACGAAAGTGAGTCCAGAGATACAATCACCATCACATTTTACATCACAGAGGAAATTACGTTACAAGGGTTTCCAAAAGAGGTACGAAGATTTAAATTCAGAGAAAAGATTACAAGCTGTTAAAACTATGGTTTTTAGCAGCGGAAAACATATGCGATGATTTCAACTCGTCGTTAAGACGGATGTCATGCTAAGCTCGAGCACGACATCGCTCGATATCACCAGTGCTGGCCGGGGACGGATCCCATTCCACGGACCAACCTTCTGAAAGAACACAGGGCCAGGGCAAGGGAAGAGTAGGGTCTTCCAAACATTACCTGCAAGACATATAACTAGCAAGGCTGAGTATACAAATACTCAGCAAGGCTTACCCGGAATTGGGTATACTTAGCCCATAACTAGACTCATGAAGGCTTATAACAGCTCTGGGTTTAGTATCAGCTGAAAAGCAACTAAGAGTAGATCCTTATTTTCAATTTTTAGCTTTCAAGTTCTATGTGATTATCCATTCTAGATAAGCACCTATAACTAAGCAAGCAAGGTAGAGCTCTTAATCTCAACCATCAGTATTACTCATCGTATAGTTGCTCTTGTTACTCTGTGTGATAAAGGGATTAAGCAGTCTCAATCTTCGTGAGAGGCGGACGATTCTGAATCGAATTTAACCTTGCAAGGTAAACCTAACTCACACGCTTGGAACATCCAACGACAGTCCCGAAGCAACCGTTTGCCTTTCATTCCGACTCGTGGATCAGAGCCACCACAAGCGACTGCAGGAACATACGCACACCCAATGTGTGCAGGACATACGTCTGTAGCGCGATTACAAAACCTGTATTCCTGGTTGCCCTTGCAACACGTATTTCCTCAGTCGAACATGAGTAACCAAAAGAAGCAAATCGAGTGGTAGGAGGTATGTCCACTCCTCGGGCTGATTGGCTACTAGGCTTACCGCTTACCATATTTCGCGGCATGTGGTTAGTACTTTCAAATGCTTAACCACCGCTAACACACCCCGCGGCCTTATCCAATTCAACAACACAGACGGGGTATCACCTCAACCATGATACCTCACAAAACTCCCGTCCGGCATCCTTATAGTGATAACAGGAATGTAAACATTACAACTCCTATATCGCGCGAGTGGCAGGAAATCACCCGACTTTTACCGGCCCTATTAGCGTAGCAGCTAGTCGGACTCAAGTACTAGTATTCATTACATTGGTTCCTAGGAGAATGCAACTAGGGTTTCAAGCAATTCCTAAGAACTTAATGCATAGAATACGTAATAGATATAGATTGCAGTGTAATAAAAATAGTAGGTTATGTCCGGGGCTTGCCTTTACTGGTGGGGCTGGGGTTAGTCAAGTTAATAACATCCGAACTTTGGTTCGGGCCTTCCGAGAGTTTCTTGACGAAGTTCTTGAGGTCTTCAGAACAACCTTCTTCTGGTTCCGGGATCTGTAGGAATTTTCACGGCTCGATCCACGATCAGCTTGTAGACATCGTCGGCAAAAGCAGTCGGATCTATATGATATGCAAGAATATAAAATTAAAGAATGTATAGTCTTCTTATTTTATTTTACGATAAACTGCAATCCAGAAGGTTAACACTCGAGAACTCACGATACAAGAGGGAAACCTAAGCCTTGAATCCTAAACATTCAACTCATGACTCACATGACTATAGCATTGATTTAATTGAAAACAAGAATTAAGATACTCAATTTAAATTAAATCAAATTTGAATGTGAAGCTTGGACAATTAAGGTTATAAAGTTTTGAAAATTTAATCACAGATCAATCGCATACTTAACAGATTCTAACTAAAATATCTAATTAAATAAGCTTTACCGAATAAACTAGATTTAGCTAATTCTACTATAAAATAAATTGAATTGATCAACTTAAAAGAATTTAAATTACAAAACAAACTTAGGTTTGAAAATTCCATATCAATTCATGCTTAATCCATAGGGATTGCATACCAAAAATCAAGATCAACACAGTTACCATGCAGGAGATATGAATATTACACTTTCTTATCTTAGATTTAACAAAGATTCAAAACTATTTGGTTTCATATCAAACTTATTTAATATAGGTTGTAGAGTTCAAAATCTAGTTTCAAACAAAACTGGTTTTGTAATTTTTGGAATTTCCTACAATTTTCTAATGAATTTACAAATCAGAAATACCATTCACATGAAATAACAAGCATCACTTTACTTCTATTTTAAACACGGAACAAACCATATACTTTCATAACATGGTTATAAAACAAAAGTGATAGAGTTTGAAATGAGGATTCAAGTCCAACTGGTTTCACATTTTTTTGAATTTTCTACTATTTTCTATTGATTTTACAAGTCAGCAGCATCACTTCACATAAAATAACAAGCACCTTTACACACAGGTCCTCGAACTGTACTGTTCCTATGGGTCTACACTTCGCAGAAAACCCCCTGAGTTTGCCTTAATTGCTGCACGAGGTCCCTTATCTGCAAACAAAATAGAGGAGGCGCTGGGGTCGATTCCATGGGGGAAAAGAAGATCCCGTACAGGGGAAAAAGCGCAGGGAGGGGCGCCTCACCAGATGGTCGCCGGGGGGGGGGGGTCGAGCAGCACATCAGGAGCCCATTTTGGGTGTCGCAAGGTGAGCAGGAGGGCCACAAGAGAGTCCTCGGCGGTGGGGAGGCGGAGCTCCGTGGAACAGACTGCTCCAGCCGGGGAGGGCAAGGGGGCAGTTCGGTTCTGTCCTGGGGAAGGTCAGGGGCGGTGCAGGGACCCGGAGGCGGGGGTTGGGGCGGCCTGGAATAGAGGGGCGGCGCACAGTAGGGAGGAGGAAGGGGATGGCAGTCTGGCGCAAGGGGAGCAGCAGCGAACAGAACCAGGGAAGGAAAATTGAAGGCGTCAGGAGGTGGGGAAATGCTAGTGGAGGTGGTCCTCTGTGGCGAAGCAGCTCAGGAAGGAGAGGGCCGCGGCAGGGATGGGCAGGAGGCGCGCTGGAGGGAGGGGGCGTGGGGAGACCGGCCACGTAATAGCTCGGGCGACAACGGCAGACACGTAGGAGCGCGAGGAACGGCCACGGGGGCGGGCTAGGGCAAGGAGCAGGCCTAGGGCGGCGCCTAGGAGAGAGGGGGAAAAGGGGGGCTGCACTGCCGGCTTGAATTCAAGAATTGCGGCGCCGGAACAGTGAAGCAGGGGAGCAGAGAGGATTATCCAGAGGAAGAAGAAGGAAGGTTGGGGACGACTGGACCCAAATGTAATTTCTCAAAATTCCAGGGACCTGTCTATAAACCAGTGATAACTTTTAAGCTAAGGCTCAAAAGGAAAAGTGTTCAAAATGAAAGTTGTAAAACTTTTCAATCTCTACAACTTTGTTTTAGGGTTTGAATTCAAAAACTCGAAGTATGCAACTTTATTTTGAAACTTGGAACAAACTTTAAATTTTATAAAGATTTGTCCTTGTTACATATTTTACACACAACTTGGGCCTAGGTGCAAGTTTTCAGAACTACCATGATTACTTGCATTCTTATAATTTGGCCCCTAGTAACTTTTGAAAATTACTTTTGTAATTCATGCATTTTGCACAAAAGGACTCATGTTTTTATAAAATTACACATAGGGTCTTATTGCTACAAATACATCCAACCTTATACAAATCAACACATGCATTACATTTCATACATATTATGGTACAATTTGACACCTAGGGTGTCACATTTGCCACATCGGCGGGTCCTGCCACGGAGGTCTGGCCCCCGCCGGGAAGGGGAAGGAGAAGGAGCCTGTCCCAATCCGGAAGGGCGGTGAGGAGCGCTCCATCCCGACCCGCAAGGATGACGAGGTGCGGGGAGCGGCCACCACCCGGAGGAGCCGAGTGGACGAGGAGGCCAGGTCATGGAGGCTCCGTCGTGGCGACGGATCCTTCATGGGGGAGCCGGCCCCCAAGCGCCAGAAGATGGCGGAGTCGGGGGGCCAGAGCAGCTCCCGGGCTTCACCCCCACTGCCGCAACGCTAGCAGCCGCAGGGGAGGCCAGAGGAGGCGAGGCGGTCTCCATCGCAGCATCGACCACCACCGCCGCCGCCAACACAGCAGCGCCAGGCATCACCACCACCACCACCACCGTCGCAGCCAGAGCCGCAGGTCCTGCCTCTGCCGCCAGGGACACCATCGGCGAGAAGGCCCCACCAGTCGACCGGGGCATCTTCCTCAGGAAGGAAGGATACCCCGATCACTCAGGGAGAATGGGTGATGCGTGACTTCACATGAGTAGCCAACACCTCATGTTTTTCTTTGTTCCATTTGTTTTTTGGATTCTTACCTCGTTGGTATGTGTCAGGACTCCTTGCCCTGCCACGTCCTTCGCGCCCACTGGTGAATCATCGGCTGGGAGGTCCGGCCCCCAGCCAGCTCCATCTGCCTCTGCCGGAAGTCCAGCGACAACACCAGCAGCACCACCATCCCCGCCTGCATCAGTAGAGGCCCAACCCGGAGGTTCGGAGCCCGAAGCCACACCCCGGGAGGTTGAGACTGCATCCCAAGGCGCCGGGAATGCACCTCCGGGTGAGGCAGCCCCTTCCATCGCTGCAGGTGGAGAGCCAGTTGCCACGTCCGCACCTGGTGCCATGGCGGAGCCCCCCTCGATAGGGCCGGCTGCAGAGGAGGATGAACCGGAGGTGGTGTACGGGAGGCGCCTCCTCCGAAAGCCAGTGAAGGTCCCATTCCCCTGCCTCATGGTTAAAGCCCAACGGGTGACGGAAGAAATGGAGGCGGGCATCCGGCAGGAGTGGGAGGAGCTGGAGGCAGAGCGCCACCGACTCGCCGACTGGGAGCACCACCTGGGGGAATGCATCAAGGCGGTTACCTCCCGCAATGCCGAGGAGCGAGCCCAGCTCGAGCAGGAGCGTGATGTCCTGCACGAGAAGATGCACAGCACCCTCGACCGAGAGGCGGCAGTTGCCCAGCGAGAGAAGGCGGTCGTCCGGCGGGAGAAGGCGGCGATCGAGAGGGAGCTGGAGGTGGAGGAGAAGGCGAAGGCCGCTCGCGACGTGATCAACCATGCCAAGGCTGCGGTGAAGTTGATTGAAGAGCAGCGAGCCGACCTCCAGGAACAGGAGCTGGCCGTGGTGAAGGAGAGAGCCAGCCTTGCCACCCGCCGGGTAGACCTGGCGACCCAGCCCAGGACCTCAAGGAGCGGGAGGTGGCCCTCCAGGAGAGGGAGATGGCCTTCCAGGAGAGGGAGGCCAAGATGGAGGAACTCCTGGCAAAGCGGAGCGCCGGGATCGATCGGGTTGTGAAGTGGGTCGGTGAAGCGAACCCCACCCTGGATACCCTCGGGCTAAGTCCCATCCAGGTTGCAGAGGCCCCTCCTTCACTTGGCGTCGTCCTTCCAGCGCTGGACTCTGCCACAGAGTGGTTGCGACGCATGGAGTCCACCGTCCTGGAACGCCTGGAGACCGAAGGGCAAGTGGTTGCTCAGGCAATGGCGGAGTACATCCTCACCTGCTTCCGGAGCCACGACCCCGTGGTTCCACTAACTCCGGTCTTAGTTGGCCCCGTACCAGAAATGGTGGCTGCTGCACGGGAAGGAGTGCAAGAGGCGGCGGATATCGTGGTGTCCCACATCGAGCGCCGCCTCGGCCCTGGACCTGCAAGCGGGAGGGACCCCTTCGGACCACCAGAAGAATAGGAGTAGTTCCTTTTTTTTAGGTAATGTAATGTTTTGTATATGATAAATAGACTTATCTATTTTGCAAGAAAACTTAGCTGTTTTTTCGATTGCCTATTCTGTCATGTGCTTTCGGGCCTGCCGAGGTCCTTTGGCCCCCTGGGAGGTAGTCGCGATGAATTTGGACTCGCTACCATTTAACCGAGGTGTAACCCTGCGATGACTTAGAATCGTTGCTTAGCAATCGTACCCACGGGGTCCCTGACCTTGCCGGCGAGGGTTCTTTGAGTTGCATAGTGAACCAGAGCACCAGGACCTAGGTTCAAGGATTGAAGGGGCCCAGGCTTCCGGGTCCGTGGTTCGAGGTACTACGGTGCTCATCCTAGGGAGGTAGAGCGTGTAGGCTTAGGGTACGGAACCAGGCTAAGCGTCTACATAGCTCTGGACCCCACGAAGGATGAGTACGTTTCCCTGAAGCCAGTCCCCAGAAAGCTGGACCCTGCATTCCTGTGAAGGAGAGGTCCTGGGGCAGAGACACAACGTAGCAACTCAAAGCGGACCCCAGGCATAGCAAGGGAATAGAGGACCACGTGGGGGTTAGGGAGGCAAGAAACAAAGGAAACTGAATTGCATGAACCTTAAAGACATACTGAGAATAAATTTTCCTTAATAAATTGGTACAGATAGAGCGTGCGATGGACGCCAGGGGCTGGGTTTACGAGGACGGACCTCCACCACCCTGGTCCGCACAGGGATGCTACCATTTACAAAGGAAAGAATTTTTCTCTCAGCTAGGCCTCTAAGGGTAGAACTTATGGAGGTGCTCAATGTTCCACGGGTTCGGTAATTGCATGCCTTCCTCCGTTGCTAAGCGAACAGAACCGGGTCGGCACACCTTCGTCACCTTGAAGGGACCGTCCCAGCTGGGGGAGAGCTTGTGGAGCCCTTCTCGGTTCAGGATTCGCCGTAGGACAAGGTCCCCAACCCGGAGTTCCCTGCTATGCACGAACTGTTGATGATAACGCCAGAGCACTTGGTTGTACCATGCATTTTGAACTGCTGCTCGCCATCTCCGCTTGTCGACGAGGTCAGTATCCTAGCGGCGCTGCTGCTCCTGCAAGTCTTCATCGAAAGCTTGGACTCGCAGCGAGCCCATTGTGATCTCCGGGGGAAGGCATGCTTCGGCCCCGTAGACCAGGAAGAAAGGGGTCTCCTCAGTCGCTCGGCTGGGTGTGGTCCGGTTCCCCCACAGCACGCTTGGAAGCTGGTCAATCCACCTCGCGCCATGTTTCTCAAGGTCGTTGTAGGTGCGAATCTTGAGCCCCCTGAGGATCTCAGCATTAGCCTGCTCCACTTGGCCATTGCTCCTGGGGTGTGCCACAGAGGCAAAGTAGAGCTGGATGTTGAGGTCCTCATAGTACTCTTGAAAGTACTGGCTCTTGAACTGGGTCCCATTATAGGTGATAATCCGGCTCGGGACCTCAAACCGACACACAATTGACTTGAGAAAGGCAGTTGCTGACGTCTTGGTGATGTTGACCATAGGGGTTGCTTCCAGCCACTTGGTGAACTTGTCGATGGCCAAATAGAGGTACCGATACCCGCCGACAGCCCTGGAAAACGGTCCCAAGATATCCAACCCCCATACGACGAAGGGCCAAGAGGGTGGAATCATTTGCAGAGCCTGAGCTGGAGTGTGTATCTACTTTGCATGGAACTGGCATGCCTTGCAGGACCTTACCAGCTCAGCTGCATCCTGGAGCGTTGTCGGCCAGTAAAAACCATGCCGGAAGGCCTTACTGACCAGCGTGCGGGATGAAGAGTGGCTTCCGCACTCGCCTCCATGGATCTCTGCGAGCAAGTCGCAGCCCTCTTCCTGGGTAATGAACCGCATGAGGATGCCATTGGCGCCGCGGCGGTAGAGATCCCCTTCTACCACCGTGTATCGCTTGGCCAACCGTACTATGCGCTCAACAGATGCTTGGTCTTCAGGAAGGAAGTTGTCTTTCAGATAGTCCCAGATCTCGGAGATCCATGCATCGGGACCTCCCTGAGAAACTGGGTCCGGCTCCCCAAGGTCTTCAGGACCCTCGAGGGTGCACACAACCCTTGGCGGACCCCACGGATGGAGCGCCGCTAGGACCGCTAGCTTCGAGGTGCTAGTCTAACCCCCTTCGCCCAGTCCGGCAGGCTGGGCGGTAGGCTTCAGCAGTTATCTTTGGAAGACACCCTCTGGCACGGATGCCTGAGTCGATGCCTTCGCGGAGAGTGCATCCGCCGCTAAGTTGCCCTCACGTGGTGTTGCAGTTCCAGTGCATTGAAGTCCTTCTCCAGCTTCCTCACGTGGATGAGGTATGCTGCGAGCTGGGGATTGTTGCAACAACACTCCCCCCGGACTTGCCTGATGACAAGCTGGGAGTCCCCCTTGACCAGGAGCTCCCGAACCCCCAGGGACAGAGCCACCGTAAGTTCGAAGATCAAGGCCTCATACTCCACCATGTTGTTGGTGGCCTCAAAGTCGAGGATCACCATATACTTCACTTGCTCACCGTTTGGGTCAATGAGGACCACGCCAGCCCCAGCCTTCTTGTTGCGTGCAGACCCATCGAAGAAGAGCGTCCAGTGAGGTCTGGTGAACACCGGAGCCCTGGCTTCTGGAGTTGGAGGGTCCGACCCATGGTCCGGACCCCCTGGGCCACTTGGTGTTGGAGTCCAGTCCGCAACAAAGTCAGCGAGGACTGGCTCTTGATGGCGTGGCGGGGCTGGAAGTCGAGTTGAAAACTAGCAAGCTCTGCTGCCCACTTGGCGATGTTGCCCGTGGCGTTGGTATTATGGAGAATGGCCCTCAAAGGGTAAGAGGTTACCACCACAATCTTGTGGGCCTGGAAATAATGGCGAAGCTTCCGGGACACAATGAGTATAGCATAAAGAAGCTTATGCATCTCAGGATACCTGGCCTTTGCTTCATGAAGAACTTCACTAACGTAGTAGACTGGCCTCTAGACAGTCTTGACTTTACCAGCGAGACTGGGTCCTTCTCCCTGAGCTGGGGATTCGCCGGACCCCAAGTCTTCTTGTTCTTCCCCGAGTTGGGACCCAGCCGGACCCTCCGAAGTAGGGTCGGTTGCCACATTGGTGGAGGCCGGACCTCCACCTCCTACAGGGGGGACCACGGGGGCCCCCTGCAGGAGTTGCTCGGACCTCTCAGCGACCAGCACCATGCTGATCCCTTCAGCCATCGCTGCAAGGTAAAGAAACAACGTCTCACCAGGGTCCGGGGCTACCAGGACCGACAGGGAGGTGAGGTACTGTTTCATCTCCTAGAAGGCTTGTTCCGCCTCCGTAGTCCATGTGAATGGACCGGACCCCCTCATCAGTTTGAAGAAGGGGAGGGCCCTCTCCACCAGCCTTGAGATGAAGCGACTGAGGGCCACAAGGGACCCCGTCAACCTCTGCACGTCCTTGAGACGTGCAGGGGGTCTCATTGCGTCGATTGCCCCAATCTTATCCAGGTTTGCCTCGATCCCCCGGTGTGACACCAGGAAAGCAAGAAGTTTCCTCGCCGAGACGCCAAAGACACACTTCTTAGGGTTAAGCTTTGCGGAGGTCGCGCATAACTTGTCGAAGACTTGAGCTAAATTTTCTAGAAGGGAATTTGATTCTCTAGTCTTGACAACGTTGTCATCAACATACACCTCTACTATGTCTCTAACCAAATCACCTAATGTGATGTTCATTGCACGAGCAAAGGTGGGTAGAGCATTAAGCAGTCCATATGGCATTACAATATAACAATAAAGACCATCCACTGTTACAAAAGCAGTATGCTTCCTATCATCTTTAGCCATTTTGATTCGATGAAAACCAGAATAGGCATCTATGAAGGAAAGCAAGTCACACCCGGAGGTGGAGTCTACAATCTGATCTATTCGAGGAAGTGGATAAGGGTCTTTTGGACATGCCTTATTAAGATTGGTGTAGTCGATGCACATCCGAAGCTTCCCTTTAGCCTTCGGGACGACGACCGGATTGGCCAACCACACCGGGTGGTGGACCTCTTCGATGAAGCCAGACTGCAGCAGCTTGCGGACCTCTTCACAGATGAAGTTCTACCGCTCAATGGACTGCTTTCGTGGCTTTTGTCGCACCGGCTTGGCGTTGGGGCGGATCTTCAGATGGTGCTCAATCACCTCCCTAGGGATCCCGGGCATCTATGACGGTTCCCAAGCGAACACGTCAACATTTGCCCGGAGGAAGGCGATGAGCGCGCTTTCCTATTTCTCTCCCAAGTTCCCGCCGATGCGGGTGATCTGGGAGGACTCCGCTCCGACCTGGATGGTCTTCACGGGGACATCATCCATATCAAACGGATGGACCTTGGGCGCCTTGGCCAGTGCCTTGGCATGAGAGGATGAGGGGTCGGATCCCTCTGCGCCACCTGCCGGGCGGAACCCTACTGCCAGTGCATGCAGCTTCTCAACTGCCGCCACGGCCGCGGTCCGGTCACTCTGCATGGTGAGGACGCCTGCCGGGGACGGCATCCTGAGGACCAAGTACCCGTAATGGGCAACGGCCATGAACCGGTACAGAGCCGGCCTGCCAATGATGGCACTGAAAGTGAGGTTCACCTCCGCAACTTTGAACTGCATGTTCTCCGTTCGGAAGTTCACCTCTGTCCCGAACGTGACCGGCAGGGAGATGGTCCCCACCGGGTAAATGGGATTTGGGCCCACTCCGGAGAATGGACGAGATGGGGCCAACTTGGACTCCGGAATCTGCAGATGCTTGAACGCTGCATAGCTGATGACGCTGAGGCCAGCGCCTCCGTCGATCAGCACGTGGTGGAGCCTGACATTGGCAATGGTGGGGGCGGTGATAAGCGGTAGCACCCCAGCCCCCGCCATGTTCTCCGGGCAGTCGGACGGCCCGAAGGAGATGGTGGTGCTCCTCCACCGCTGGTGGGGCACCGCCTTTGGCGTTCCCGGCTTCACCGAGAGAACTTCTCGACGAAGGGTTTTGACATCCCGCCGGGAGACAAGCTCCGAACTGCCACCTTACGTGACGTACAGCTTTTTGCGGCACTCGTCCCCCCACCCCCCGGACTCGGAGTCAGACTGGTGGAAGAGACCCTTGAGGTCCTTGTTTGGAGTCTGGTACCCCAACTCCCTCTCCGTCGTAGCTGCATCGGCTTCGGAGACCATCTCCTTGCCGAACCACCGTGGCGGGGAGGAGCCCTCCCTGAAGGCCTGGTCGCGCCTCTTGCTGAGGCGCTCCACGAGTTTCTAGATCTCGCGGTACTCGGTGGCGCTGTGGCTGTGACATCCAGGTAATAAGATTCATAAAAAGTAAACCTTGGATGTAATAGACATAGGTGTTAAGGGTGTATTTGAAAATTTTCATGCATTGCAAGTCTTTATGTGCAAGGTGTGTGTTTTGGGGTATGGTCATAAGGTGAAATAAGCCCTTAAGTAAAGACAAGGGCCTATGTGTAAAAATACAGGTTACAGGGTCTTTTGTGCAAAAAGTGAGGGGTAAAAGTAATTTTTATGCTTACTTAAGGACTTATTTGTAAAAAAATTAATTGTCATCATGACATTCTATGAATGTTTGCAAATATGTCAAAAATTTAATCAAAATCTTGTTTGGTAAGGACAGGAGTAATTTAAATTTTACTTAATTCAAAACTTAACAAGTAATGCTGCAAACTTTGGGTTTTTGAATTTGAGTCCTAAAACAAACTTGTAGAGTTTGAAAAATTCTACAACTTTCATTTTGGGAGTTTTCTCATTTGATCCTTAAATCAGTGGGAATTTTTAGTTTACAGGCAGATTCCTGAGCTTTCAAGGTTTTGCAAATCAGTCCTTGGCTTCTTTCCCCTTCTTCTTCCTCTGCACCCCCTCTGCTCTTCCCCGCTTCACCTCTGGCGCCGGCGACAGAACACCTCCCCTGGCCCTGCCCCGCCCTGCCTCACCGCCGTTCGACTCCTGCTGCCCTCCCCCACGTGTCGCCCTAGCCCTGGCCGCCGCCGTAGCTCCTCCCCGCTGTCCCCTTCTCTACGCGCCACAGTGCCTCGGGTGCTTGCCGGCCGCCACCTCGCCGCCGCAATTCAGAGCCCGGTCGTGACCCTCCCTTCCTTCTCTTGTTTTCCCTCTCTTCTGTGAACCCGTGCCGCTACAAACCTGGCTTCTTTTCCTCCTCTCCCCACTGCATTGCTCCATTCTCTTTCCGGCGACCATCCAGCACAGAACCGCTGCCGCTGTCGTTCCTCACCGGAATCCATCCCAACAGCACCACTCCGCTCAAATTCCGCCAACCTAGTGCCTCCTCACCCTCTCCCCTTGCCCCTCAGCTCGAGCCAGTCCAGCTCCGGTCGCCCCTTCGCCGGAATTTTCCTTGCCCCGAGCCGCCGCCTACCGGAGCCGCCCGAGCTTGGTCCTGCAGTCGCTTGTGGTGGACCTGTCCACGAGTCAGAATGAGAGGTAAACGGTTGCTTCGGAACAACCCTTTGGTATTCCAAGCGTGTGAGTTAGGTTTACCTTGCAAGGTTAAATTCGATTCAGAATCGTCCGCTTCTCACGATGATTGAGACTGCTTAATCCCTTTGTCACATTGAGTAACAAGAGCAATTATTTTAATATTATCAAAATGATGAATGACTAAAGATTATACCATGCTTGTATAGATTTAGATGCTCACCTAGAATGGATATTCTACTAGAATTTCAAAGCTAAAAGAGGAAAATAAGGACCTACTTTTAGTTGCTTTTCCGCTAAAAATTTATCCCACGACCATTACCAGATTTCATGAGTCTAGTTATATGGCTATGTATACCATCACCGGGTAAGCCTTGCTGAGTATTAGAATACTCAGCCTTGCTTTATAACTTTTGTTCAGGTAATGCTCCTGCTGACCCAGCTCTGCCTGTACTGTGGCCCTACCCTCTGCCTGATGGTTGGTCCGTGGAGTGGGACCCGTCCCCGGCCAACCCGGACCCCTCCGAGTGATGTCATGCGAGGGCAAACATGACATCTGTACTGGCGACGTGTATCATACCGTACTTTAATATCGCTGTTTGTTCTAAAACTTATGTCGGTTTGTAATAATTCCCCAGTTTGGAAGATTATGTTACTTTTAAACACTTATGTATTATAACTGCCTGTGATGTAAAATATGATGGCCTTTGTATCTCTGGACTCGCCTTCGTGCGGGGTACCTTGTTTGATCCTGCTTTCGGTGGTTTATCGGGACGTTACCCGACAGGCCAAGGGATTATACCGTTTGAAGCACGTTGGGGCCCTCGGGAGAGGACTCGCGTACTTGAGCCGGTATAATTCAGTTTGGTTCTGCCACAGTGGCGAGCCCAGGATGAACAGGGCACGACCCAAGGTTGGTGCGCTGTTGACGTGAGCGCTTGCCACGGGAGTTCTGGCCTCCGGCCACTGCTGTTGCAGCGACCGGACCCCTGGCTCGTGGCTTGTCCAAGCCACGGTTCTTCTTATTCTTTTTCTTGCTACTTCCGGGGGCAGCGACACTAGAGCCGCCCGTCTATGCGGGCCCTCCTTGAGGGGCAGAGTGCCATGCACGGCCCTTTGTAGCCCTGGTGCATTTGTCCGCCAAGACGAACAAGGTGGTGATAGTTTCCACCTGGTGTGTCACCAGCTTCTCCAGCATCTTCTCATCACGGACCCCCCTGACGGAAAGACGTGATAATGGATGCATCAGAAATACGTGAAATGGTTCCACGTAACTTGGTGAAGTGGGAGATGAAGGCCCAGAGGGTTGCCCCGGGTTGCTATCTCACGGCATGGAGGTGGGCCTCCACGCCATGCTCCTGGTACGCGCTGGCGAAGTTCGCTGTGAACTGCGCGCAGAGCTCACCCCAGGACTGGATGGATCTCGGAGTGAGGTTCATGAGCCATGTTCGGGCTGGTCCGGTCAAGGCTACATGAAAGTAACTTTCCATTACGGCATCGTTACCCCCAGCCGCCGTGATGGCGGTGATGTAGACCTGCAGGAATTCTGACGGATTGGTTGACCCGTCATACTTTTCTGGCAGGTGTGGCCGAAACTTGGACGGCCAGGCCACCACACGAAGGTGGTCTGCGAGCGCTGCGCAGCCCACCCCAGCCACCGATGCCTGGGCAAGTCCCTGCGGCCTTGCCACGGCCGCGTCGAGCTCGGGCTCAAGGTTCCGACCCTCAGTGTTGAGCTGGCGGACACGCGCCCGCTCGATGGAGATGCAGGCATCCTCTCCCGCATGTCTGCGGTTGAGCTCTGCCCGCAGGTCTTCGGTCCGTGCACTCCTCACTGATGGAGAGTGCACAGAGCCGAATGCGCCGCCCTATCGACGACGCTGTCTAGACACAGATCCCCCGCTGAGCCTGGGGAGGCCTGTGCCAGGTTCAGGAGGCGGTCGACGTCATCACACCATTGCCCCTGCGCGTCGGGCTAGGCCGTCACGCTTGGCAGGTTGCGGAGCAGCTCCCTGGCCGCCGCTAGCGGCCCATTTGGTACGGGCTGCGATAGGGCCATGGAGGCTTGCTCCGCAGCATGCTGTGATGCGACACGTACCGCAACCCTGGACGGATGACAGCATGAGGCATGTGGCGTAGATGACGCCACTTCCTCACCTATCAGGTGGTTGTGAGGTTCAACCTCCCGCGCCATTGCGGTCTTGAGCTTTGGCCAAGCGCAAACCAAACCTAAAGCCCCCTACCTAGCGCGCCAAATGTCAGAGGAAATCTCCAGCAGGGTGGTGGAATGCACCCGCCTAATCCTAGTTTAGGATGAGTTTGGAGGAAGCCTAGGAACGCTTGATCAAAGAGTGGAGAAGGTGGAAAAGACACGGGGATTTAGAGTGGTTCGGGCCGCCGGAGCGTAAAACCCTACGTCCACTTGTGTGCTGTATTGCCTTCCCAGGACTTGGGAGATCCTGAGTGAACCTAAGCTTTAGGGAGCCTAAATAGAGCCTCTGGGAGCCTTGTGTTCTAACGGGCACACTCTCCCTTTTATAGGCTAAGGGGAGTGCATACACTGAGCGGGGCCCCGACAGGTGGGCCCAGCGATACATTAAATAATGTATAGGCTGGAGCCTATAATGCGACAGATTCAGAGATCTTACACTCCAGCTCCTTCCTGTAGTCCTCGATCGAGAAGTTGATGTGCGTATCTATAGCTAGGGTATGGTCATGTGCCGCCTTACCGGCACAGTGCCTGTTATCAGTGACATGCACAGTGGAAGACGTCCTGTCACTGTTGGGTCGATCCCGCTGACAGGCGAAGGGGCTATGTTGACCCGCCGCGCCGTCGTCTCTGCGCTCACTATGGCAGCGCACGCCTCAATGCTCACACAGCAGACCATAATTACCTCTTGCTCATGTGCGCGGCGCTTTGATGTGACAGCATGCCGCCTGCCCGCACACAAGGCACAGTGATGTGACGCGCCGCCTTGGTAACAGGTGGGCTTACCGTGGTGTCAGCATACCTGCCCAACGTGTCAGTGGACAGCCCACACCTTGACCCGGGCACGCGCACCCCACCTACCCGCATTTAATGCGGTGGTTGGGTTGGCGTCCCGTGGAAGGCTGGCTGCCACCGGACACGTGGCAGGCCTGGCTTAGCAACCGCTTCCTCAGGGGCACGTGGCGGCACCGGACCTCCTCCCCGGAGGGAAGGGAGGACCGTGCCCCCGAGGCCGGCCCAGGTGCACAGGCCCCCAGGGGGTCCGGCTTCCACACGTGGTGTCACCGGACCACCCCGCGGGGGTTCGGGCCTGTGGAGGCCATTCCTGAGCACCCTGTCTCTGAGGGGTGCGTGGAGGCACCGGACCTGTAAGAGCATGGGGGGAGGCCCGGAGACCATGTCCCTAGCTGTTAGGCCCGGGCTGAGGGTGCGGTCACGGAAAACCTCATGCCCATCTGGTTGGACACTCTGTCAGACGACTCTCTAGCGGACAAGGCCCGCGGACATGCAGATCTCCTCATAGCAGACCACCATGGCCTTCTGGCCTTTGAGCCGCTTTCTTGGCGATGATCGAGGAAAGGCGGCCGAACATGTGGTGGAGTGCGTCCACCACGATGCGCTTGGCGCACACGCCGGTGCCGGACACCCAAGCAGGAGGTACCCCTATCCGTATGTACCGACAAATTTACATAAACATGAGCTCTCTAATCCAACACCTAACTTCCTAGCATTTTAATTATCTTGCCCAAATCACCTCAAGTTTTAGTTAATTGAATCACAAAACAATTAAGTATCATGAGGTGACATGTACCACATCCGAACAAAAATGATACTTCTACGAAGAATTCATTGGATATTGAGCTTGCTCATAACTGAGAGCGCGGCAATTCGAATTGATTCAATAACCTTGTAAGAGTGCCCACACGACACAAGGATCATGCGACTCACTCAATCGATCACGTTGAGCAAGGGGGTACTCGCATCAATCTTTCCCAACAAGTCTCAACCGTTGAACATCACGACTAACTTGCGCGGAGAGTTACCTAGGTCCATCGGGGACACCCCTAAGCCTCTCTACAAAGCCCTATGGCCACGCATCTAGGACCGTGCATCAAAGATTAATACTTAGAAGGTAATCGGCTCATCCATACCATGATTGGATATGTGGTAGTACGATATCATGCTCAAAACAACCCATATAGCAAGCATAAATCAAGATTTAATGTTTGCATGCAAAGGACATCATTAGGAGCTCATGGGAGTTGGATTTGCAACAAAATTATTTCATTAGGATTATTTATGAATTCCACAATTTTCAGCCACTTTAAACAAGTTAAATCTTAAAAGACAAGTTAAACATTTCCATAAATTCTCAGGAAATTTACAGGGAAACTAGACATGAAGACAAAGCTAACAGGAGTGGTTTGGACATTTTATCACCTTTCTAGCAAAAGTTACAATTTAGATAAACTTGCAAGCAAAATATCATTTAACCCTCCAAAATCCTATTAAACAGCATAAATTCATTTGCATAAATTGTACCCATAGATAGAACATTTCACCAGGATTCCACTAGGATTTAATTTGACATTTTTAGAGCATTCTAACAATTATCAAGCACTTCATTCACTTTGGCAAAAATAATTCACAACTAAGTGCACAGGATATTAACATGCACAACAACAATTTTTCTAAGCAGAGTCATCACTAGGAATCAAACAAATCAAGTTTCATAATTTTTGGAGGCCTACACAATTTATTATGCAATTTACAAGTTTGCAGCAAAATTAAACAAAAGAATAAATGCTGGAAATCGCTAGGGCCACCCGGAACTAGCGCTCCCAGGCGCCGACAAGTGGGCCTAGGAGGTCTGACCGGGCCGGGCGGAGTCAAGGCCAGCTGTGGGCCTTGACTCGCCACGGGGGCACGCTAGAGCGCGCCCACAATGTGGCTCGCGCGCGCGGCGGCTGGCAGGGGAAGGTGGCCGAGGGCACGAAAGGGCGGAGAGCTGCGCGCGCAGGAGAAGCCTGGCGTGGCAAGGATGCTCACCCGCGGCACAGCTGGGCGGCGCAAGGCGGCGGGCGGCAGCGCGGCAGAGAGCGGCGGCGGCGGACGGGGCGCGCGTTGGGGAGCGGCTGCGAGGGAGGAGGAAGGCGATTGAGGGCCGGGGCCGAGCGAGGAGGGGCAGGGGGTGCCGCGCGCGCGCGGAATCGGACGGAGGTTCGCCGGCGGCGACGAATCACGGCGGGCGGCGGGAGGAGGAAGAAGCAGCATGGGTCGGGCGGGGGCTAGGGTTTCGCGGGGAGGAAAAGGGAATGTGCCCGAGGGAGAGAGGGGTTGATAGGTGGGCCCGCTGACGGGTGGGCCCGGGTGAGTAAGAAATAAGGAAAATCAACAATTCAAGTTCTAAATTCAAAATTATGTGCTTCCCAGGCTTCAAAAATCATCAAATATTTACTAGTGCAAGATTAAATCACCAAGAACACAATGCAACCACAAAAACTCAAAAAGCTATTAAGGATTGCTCACATAAATTCGAGCAAAACTGCAGTTTTCAAATTTTCCAAGAATTTTATAGCTCGGGTTAAACATCCAAAAATTCTTAAAAAATATTTACAATTCACCATTTGAAATCTAATATTTGAATAAAAGTTTTGTGGGGCATAGTTACTTAACAAAATTCAAACTTTCTTCACAACCCTCTCTTTAAACAAAGCAAGAAATTCACTTATCTCAAACAATTAAATGCACATGATGCTCCATTATGCTTGGATGATGCTCTTGATGATGTTGTTTAATTTTTGGTCATTTTCATCAAATTTTGGGTCGTGACAATTCTCTCCCCCTTAAGAAAATCTCGCCCCGAGATTTGGTAGATGGAAAGCAATAAAACCTTGAGGGTATTAAGGCCATATTCACCTAGACAAGATGAACATCAAAGAGAGGATGTACAAGGGCATGGGTGGTGTGGGTTAGTAGGACATTTCTAATTTTTCTTTGATGGTGACTGTGTACACATATAAGATATCTAGAAAGATAAACTTCATGAAGGAAGTGAGGTTCGGTAGAGGAGAGCTTGAGTGCTTACCTATGGAAGAAGAAATCGGGGTAGTCTTGACGTAAACGATCCTCACGTTCCCATGTGGCTTCATCCTCGGAGTGGTTGCTCCATTGAACTTTCACAAACTTCACCATACTTCGCTTCACTTTCCTTTCATCATAATCAAGAATGGCAATGGGATGCTCTTCGTAGGTAAGGCCCGCTTGAAGATCAAGCATTTCGAGGTCGACGACGTCGGTCGGGACACGGAGACACTTCTTCAATTGAGAGATATGGAACATATTGTGAACGGCGGAAAGTGATTGAGGAAGATCCAATAGATAAGCCACTACTCCAACCCTTTTAGTGATTCGAAAAGGTCCGACGAAACAAGGTGCCAATTTACCCTTTGCTTGGAAACGGCGAGTACCCTTGAAAGGAGAGACCTTGAGGTAGACATGATCACCAACCTTGAAATGGAGTTCACGGTGGCGACGATCGGCATAGATCTTTTGACGAGACTGAGCAATGCGAAGATTTTTGCGAATAATCTTGACTAGGTCCTTGGCATCTTTTTCTAAATCCGGGCCAAAGAAAGGCCTTTCCCCGAATTCGGACCAATTGATAGGGGTTCTACACCGTCGTCCATAGAGAGCTTCAAAAGGAGATATTTTGATGCTTGCTTGGTAACTATTGTTGTAGGAAAACTCTGCGAAAGGCAAGCAAGTGACCCATTTCTTCTCATATATTAGGGCACAAGCTTGTAGCATATCTTCAAGGATTTGATTCACTCTCTCGGTTTGGCCGTCGGTTTGAGGGTGATAAGCGGTGCTATAGGTGAGGTCGGTTCCCATGACTTCATGAAGACTCCTCCAAAAGTGGGCAACAAATTGAGGGCCACTATCGGAGACAATAGTTTTTGGAACACCATGAAGGCATACAATGCGAGTAAGGTATAATTCCGCATATTGCTTGGCTCGGTAGGTAGTCTTGACCGGGAGAAAGTGAGCCGATTTGGTCAAACGGTCAACGATTACCCAAATAGAATCATACCCTTGAGTAGCCTTTGGCAACCCGGTGATAAAATCCATTCCAATATTCTCCCAATTCCATGATGCAATAGGCAAAGGTGGAAGAGTACCGGCCAGTTTGAGATGTATGGCCTTAACCCTTTGGCAAACATCACACTCGGCGACATATCGAGCGATTTCCCGCTTCATGCGAGTCCACCAAAAGCTGTGCTTGAGATCTTAAAACATCTTGGTACTACCCGGATGAATAGAGAACTGAGAATTATGGGCTTCATCGAGAATTAAACGCCTCAAGTTATGATCCTTGGGCACGACAATACGCTTCCCAAAGAATAGGACTCCTTGATCATCACAAGAAAAACATTGAGCTTTACCCTCCTTCATCAAAGCACGAATTCGGACCATACCTTTGTTATTCTTTTGAGCTTCCTTAATTTGATCATAGAGGTCGGACTTGACTATGAGAGCACCAAGATAACCTTCCTTGACCATTCCCATTTCAAATTTCCGGAACTCATCACAAAGAGTATGAAGAGGAGGTCCCATAGTCAAACAATTGCATTGGGCCTTGCGGCTTAGTGCATCGGCAACAACATTCGCCTTACCGGGATGATAGTAAACTTCAAGATCATAATCTTTGACTAATTCAAGCCACCTACGTTGCCTCATGTTGAGATCGGATTGGGTAAAAATATATTTAAGACTCTGGTGTTGTTTTCATGCCAATATAGCAGATAAATGAGGGTAAGAAGGTATTGTAATTGACATCCAACAAGTATAGAGAAATGGAAGAAGATGAAGTGCCAGAGGCTGCAGCCGGTGGTAGTTCGGGTTTTGCTCCATGTCTGTCATGGATCATCTCGCACCTTGATGCTCGCAACCCGTTGTACTAGCCGCCGCTGCTAAAGTACCCCACAGCCACCAAGAACTCGTGCCATCATAGATCTAGTTGGGCTTTACAATGAGCAGAGGAGAGGGGCGTGATTTAAGAAATACACGGCAAGATGCGTGAGCAGTAGCATATTCATTAATTTGGGAGGAGGATGGGAATACGAAATTTGAGCTCCATCTTTCATGTTATGAAATTTTTTGTGAATTGCACCTGGTCATGGGTCACTAACAAAATTGTGCGCTTGGATCGGGCCCATTTATCTGCAGACCTAGGTGTGTTTCATTCCGCAGACCACAAAGGCGGGACATGATTGTGAGCATCTAAAATAGGCCCACGTGTCAATGAGGCTTGGTGTGTTTCATCTTACTGACCATAAAGGGGAACTGCTGCTTTTTTCAACTAAGGCCAACGCCCCTAATTTTTCAGAAATTTGGCAACTAGAAAGGAAAAAAAAGAGATACAATTAAAACCTATACAATTCCCATAAATTATACAACAACACAGTTTTTTTACGAAGCATCCATGGTCATTTGGGCATGTGATGACCTGCAGATTCCGCCACAGCTGAGCTGCAATTGTAGGAATCGTGCATGAGCTAGCACCATGCGTTTGGTATTTGTGCTTCGATAGCGTGACAAAGAGAGGAGGGCTAAGCGTCGTGCCTTGACGTGGAGGTATAGGATAATCCTAACTTTTTCCTGAACAATGTGCACATATGTACTTGTCGAATATTTCGCAGTCCTGCACACTTGAGAAATGTGGCGGAACTGACCAATTTAAACTAGTTCAATATCATCCAGTCATCATTATCTTGACAATTCAAGTTAACACACTTTAGATGGAATAAATCAGGCAATCCATTGAGTGTCCCTGTGACTTTCTCAAATCATCTGTATTCCAACTAACATATCATTCAAGCATTCATGATCGTTCGCAAGGAAACAAGACAGACATTACACACATTTTTACATAATTAAACATGGAATAAGGAGTTATCACAAACCATAATGAAACAAACTTAAATGCAAGTCAACCATTCTGAGAAGTTTTCAAACCTAAACAAGTATAGGGACAATACAGTCATCAAGCCATAATTAAACAATATCATGGATTTTTGCAAGAATGCGTGAGACTCAACGTATGTTCTTGCTCTTCAGGAAAGCCTTGACTTCTCTTTGGTGGCGGGCTCAGCCGCAGCAAATTAAGAAACCTTGAGTACAAGGATACTCAGCAAGACTAACTCATGTAACCAGATATACATACAAACCACAAAGTTATGCAACGCTTTTTTTAGGCTGGCTATTCATATCTTGAATATTGCAAAACTTTCTAGATGTGATTCCGTGATTCCTTACATTTTCAAAAATTTATGCAATTGATAATCAATATCTCTAATTCATTCAACAAAATTATTTCAAGAAAAATTATTATTGCGATACTTTACAATGTTCGAACATGATCAAGCATTATTCATAACCGAGAAGTGCGGCAATTCAAACTGAATTATTCATCTAAGAGATAATTTGACCATATGACACATGTGCATCCTGTTGATGTGGCAACTGTTTATTCAAGTTACTTGAGAGTCTAAACTACCGTTGCCCGAACCTGGATCCACACCCCCACAAGAATCTATCTTTTTTTATGAAATAGGAGGGGTGTGCCCCCTAGTGATTATATATATTGAAAGCAAAAAACAGTTTTGTACAACAAAGTCTCAAGAAACAAAGAAAGTAAGGAAAAATTTTGAAGAATTACACAAGGGCTTCTAGCCATTCAGACTTGGTTCTTTTGTATCTTGCTTTTGCTCTTAGGATAACCAAGGCAAATTCGTTCTTGAAGCGTCTAAAGCAAGCTTCCAGACTTGGTTGAATGCCTTTGAAAATGAGATCATTGCGTTTCATCCCAATACTCCAGCAAAAGAGAATGATAATATCCATGAAGAAGGGATTGCCAAGCTGGGCCTTGACTTCCTCTAGCGCCAAGAAAGGATCAACCTAGTGAAAAACAATATTGATCTTGATCCAGCAAGCCTGTGGAAAGGGGCAGGAAATGAACAAATGTACAGGGATTCATCAACTCCCAAAGTGCAGCAAGCACAGTGATAGGAGGGCAACTGCATATTCCTTCTCCTGAGAAGTTCATTCCCTGGTGCTGAGTCCGTCCTTGAGCAGAAGCTAGAAGAAGACTTTATGTTTATTGTGACAAGATGATTTCAAAAGCCACCCTTAAAGCTGGATGACTAGGCATATGCCCGGTTAAGTGAACGTAAGCCTAATAAGATGAGTACAATGGTGAGCCCCAAATGTATGTCCAAATGTCATTATCCTAGGAATTAGGTAGGTCATTTAAGTCATGAGCCAGCACCAAGAGCTGTTGTGCAGCCTGGGGGGACAATGGGAGATGAAATAACACTTCAGGACCTTCAGCATTCTTGGCAGAACTAAGTGTTGGCAAAAGAGAAAAGTTGAGGATAATGCTGCCTAAGCACTCTATTCAGCCACAAATCATCCTAGAAAAGACAACTATCACCATCAAAGACATTAACCATGGCTAAAACCTTAAAAGAGTCAAGCAACTTCAGAATATCTCTCCACAAAATAGATTCTTTCCTTCTAGAAGTTGAATGTAAAGCCCCGTTACTGTAGTGTCTCTCCCAAATCAGGAGCACCCATGGAATGTCAAGTCTATTAAAAAACTTGTGAAGATTTTTCAGCAGGAGGGCTTCATTTTGTGTTTGCAATTTCAGAACACCAAGACCTCCCTCAGCTTTTGGTAAGCACACCATTTCCCAAGCAGCCTTAGGCGCTTCTTATCATCGATGTCTGCTCCTTGCCAAAGACAATATTTCCTATATTTGACCACTTGCTTGATAACGGTTTTGTGCAGTTGAAAAGTACTCATGAAAAACATTGGGAAGGAGGTAAAGATTGAGTTTTTAACTTCCAGTCTGCCACCTTGGGAGAGGAAGGTAGAAGTGGGTGCTAGTCGTCTTTCACACCTTGTGACCAAGAGCACAAAATCAACAACTTTTGGTTTAGTCAAGCCCAGAGGCAGGCCAAGGTAGGTAAAGGCAGAGAACCAGTGAGGCAGCCGAAGATCTGAGCAAGCTGAGCAGTTCTATCTTCCACTAGATTGATGGGGACAAGCATTGATTTAGAGTAATTGACCTTAAGACCAGTGGAAGCCGAAAAAACCTGCAGCAGGTACTTGAGGGTCAAAACTTGGGAAGGGCAGGCTTCCATAATGACCAAAGTATGATCAGCATATTGAAGGATGGGGAAGTCCTGGCTGTGTTGTAGAGGAATTGGTAAATTTAGATGACCCTGAACTCCTGCATTATTAATCACACTTTAAAGAAAGATCTGTTGATGCAAAGAGAAGGGGAGAGAATGGGTCTCTCTGTCTAACACCTCTTCTGCAGTGAACAATTTTCCCAAGTACACCATTCAGAAGAAAAGAAGAGGTACCAAAAGAAAAAATGAGGTTCATCCATGCTAACCACTTATCCCCAAAGCCTTTGTGCTCAGCATTGCTTGATGCTCAATCTTGTCAAAGGCTTTTTCAAAATCAAGTTTCAAAATAATTATCTATTTTCTAGAATGATGACACAAATGCAAATACTCTAGAGCCCAAGCTAAACAATCTTGAATTGTCCTTGTTTGAATGAAACCATATTGGTTCTTGTGTATGAGCTGTTGTATCACTCTTTGCAGCCTGTTGGCTAGAAGCTTGGTGATGATTTTCATTGAAGTATTAAGCATGGAAATGGGTCTGAAGTCATTGGCACTGGTGGGTCCATCATTTTAAGAATAAGAGTAATGTATGAACCATTCAGGCTTTGTAGACAAATATCTCCTCAATGAAAAGCATGGTAGAGAGTATAGAAATCTTGTTTGATGATTGGCTAGCATCTTTTTATGAAATCAGTATTGAGCCCGTCAGGACCAGGGGACTTGTTTGAGGGCAAGTTAGCAATCACTTTGTCAGTTTCCTATAGTAAAAAGGTTCTTCCAAACTAGCCAACTCAGATGAGTGAAAAAGGAAATCCCCCAAATCGAAAAGCATTGAACCAAATTTAGATTGACTCAACCTGTCTTTGTAGGCCTCCCACAGAATTGAGGCTTTCACTTCATGAGCAAATTGCATATTACCAAAGGAATCCTCTAGGGATGTTATCAAATTCCTTCTATGTCTGATGGTGTCATTAGCATGAAAAAATTTGGTACCTGCATCACCACACGTTACCCATCTGATAGTACCTCTTTGATTCCAATAGATTTTCTGCTATCTTAGAAGAAATAGAAGCTTCTGTTCCAATAGGCTTTTGAAGTTCCACTCCATAAAACTAACATCTCTAAATTCCTCTAGAATGCCCAAGAAAGACAGGATTAGTTTGACATTAGCTATATTAGCCTTTAAACTTGAGAGATGGGCTTGCCATGCTTTGATGACCCTCCTGAGATTCTTGAACTTTGCAGTAATATGCTTATCAGCATCCATCTGATATGTTGGTAGAGACCAACCATGCTGGACAATATCCATGAAATGATCATGCTCCATTAGGTAATTTTCAAATATGAAAACCCTACCTTTATGGATTGAAGTGTTGACCGATATGAGACAAGGCAGATGGTCTGACGTTTCCATAGTGAGTGGAGAGACAAAGGTGCCAGGGAAGTTGTTTGTCCAGGACTGAGAGGTAAAAAACTAGTCAAGCCTCTCAAGGAGAGGTGAAGCTTGCTTATTTGTCCACATATATTTCCTGCCATGTAGAGGGAGCTCAACTACTCCCAAAGCACTTACGACCTCATTGAAAAGGAACATCTTAGTGACATCGCCCCCAGGCTTGTTTTTGTCTTCCGGTTTTCTCATGAGGTTAAAGTCTCCCACCATGAGTCAATCCACCTCTGCTGGCATCCGAATATTTTTTAGCCACTGAGTAAACTGTTGCTTGCCCGTTGGTGTACATGGCCCATACCTATTAGTAAAACCCAGTCGACATCATTATGATTATATGTGAATTCCATAGAAATGCTATACTCACTACTAAAAGCCAAATGGCCTTGAAATAGCTGGGATTTCCAAACAGTAAGAACAGCTCCAGAGGCACCCACAGAAGGCAAAAACTCAAAGCTGTCAAAACTGGGTGGGCAAAACTTCCTGATAAATTGAATATCAAAGTTTTCTCGCTTAGTTTCTTGAAGCCAAATAACATCACAGTTACTTTCTGAAATTTTATCTCGCATCGAGTCCCATTTTTAATTAGAGTTTAAGCCATGAATATTCCAGCACAGAATCTTCTAGGTCTAAATAGTGATGTACTATCCATTAAACAACATAGTAGCAAAAGGGAACTGAAATGCACGATCCAAATGCATCCAACATAGAAGGTAGACATCACAAAAGGAGAGGAGAAAGGTCCAGCAAAGTAAGGTATGTGGCACAAGAATATTACAGACCCATGGGTAGAGGGCCCAGCTAAAACAACAAAAGGAGAAGATGCAAATTTGGGCTGGAATGTGAGACAGCCACATGGCTATCAGGTCACCATCACTTGTTGGGCTTCCTTTTCTCCTGTTTGGCATCTACATCAAATTTACCAATTGTTTTCTTCTTGATTGGTTTCTCCCCTCTAGGAGCTGAAACCTTGTTCAGGGCTGCATCAGTAAGATTGTCTTCATCTAAGTTGCAGAAGCTGGCTCCCAGATTCCTAATAACTAAAGGAGATAGGATAGGAGAGTTGACAGAACAACCCAGACAACCCTTTCTAGAGCATTGTGGCTCTCTAAAACCATTCTTCAGACTCTGACTTCTCCTTTTTCCAAGGTCCTCTTGGACCTTTGCAAGCTTGGCATGTTCTGCCTGTTCTAGCAGGGCTTTGGACCAAGGGCCAGAGGAAGGTAAGATCTTTTGTGTTAACTGATCAAAAGGTGTGCCAGGAGAGGTAATTTCTGAGCGGGCCTTTGCCTTTTCCTTTTCTGTCTGGAGTCTTGGCAGGACTGGGTGATTCAAGTGTGTCAGAATCATTAACACTGATGAGGCTCTCAAGTGCAAGCAGGATCCTTGAGGCAAGCTATTAGGAGCTTGGGTCATTTGTCTGGAAGACCAAATTGCACACCATGAGGAGTTTGCTCAGAAATGATGTCCCAGGCTGAAGAGGAGAGCATATGTTTTGCCGTTAGAAAAACTTGCAAGATTAAGTAGCATGGCAGTGAAGAAGTTTGCCCAAATATTAGGGATAGAAGCAGTGGTCTGTGCAGAACCAGGTGCTAGGAACTGGGCCCAGAGTCTTATTGCCTCAGCATTGTTCTTGAGGTGACTGTGAAAGGAAGAAAAAATAGGATCCTAACTTGGGCTTTTCTAACTGCATAAAGCCTAGCTGAAGAGGGCCTTCCATCATTGCCTGGGCCGCCTCCATATGCTCATCTTCGTAATGCTGCTGGTCCATCAGAGCATCAACAGTTATCTCATCTAGCATGATCTGAACATTTGGTATGAAAACCTCAACATCAATATCCTAAGCTTGGGCCATGCCATTGTTAACAGGCTCCTCCTCTGCAAAAACTCCACCACACTAGTGGAAATCAAAGCTTCAGCAACGAATAGCTTTCATCACTATGAAGGCCAAATTCGTTACAAACGAAGTCCTATGACGAATTTGTGATCAATTTTTCTTCATAAAAAACAGAGCATCAAGTTTGTACCACCATGACAAAATGCCCAAAAACATCACATAACAATTTTATCTATGATGAAAAAATTTTCATCACAGAACCATTTTTTGTTTTATGACGAGCTAAAAAACGTCACAGAACTTTCAAATCCACGTGACAATAGACCCGCTAGCCCAACCTAATCCCAAAATTAGTGATAAAAATAAACATCGCAAATCGCCACGTAGGATAGATATGGGTCACAGATTGAATCGCCACATTTATGATAACGTGGCAACCTAGCTGTAGGCCCATTTATTTATGGGCTCAACCCATATTAATGGGCTCAGCCCATGTTAGGAACTTTATTTTCATGTAGCCCATAAATTTAGCCCATGTTAGGAACTTTATTTTCATGTAGTCCATAAATTTGGAGGCCAATCCAATTATATAATATGAGGGCTAAGCCCATTTTAACAGCCCAAAATATAAATATTCTAAAATAAAAATAGGTAGCAAAATCATTTTTGAGCTACCATACCAAACACGCATAGAATGACAGAATCCGGTACAAAGCACACAAAATAAGACACAACATAAGTTATCTCTTCTTGTTTTTGCTTGTTTTTGCTTGTTACTAGCATCTTATCCTCAACCAATCTCTTCTAAGTGCTTGCTCCTTCCTGCATCCTGTCCTCAACCTGTAAAGCACAAGTCACAAAATATTATCAGCAGGCGACATGTGACTCAGCAATTGAATGGGCATTCATCAGCCATGTAAAGAATGAAAGAACTCAAGATTCAGCAAGCCATTAAGTTGTACTTCATGCTACTTGATTTTTTATACTTATCATGCTATTTGGATTGAACTCTGAAAACAAAATCAGAACAGGTGTTTCTTGCAGTATATGATCATGCAAGTGCAATGTTTTGCAAATCATGGTTCAGGTAACTGAATTACTAAAGTCTATAACTATGAATCACTTCATACTGTTCTTTCAAAAAGAAAAAGAAAAGAATCACTTGATACTACACTTCCATGGACCTTGCATCAAGTGGAGATGGAGATACCTCAGGCAGCATTGCATCTGCAAGTGAGCGCACCTGCAAGTGACCCCACCAGCCTCTGGAACCTCTCGTCGCTTGCGATGAAGAACTGTGCCGTGTGGTCGGACGCAAGCTGCGCCACCGTCGACGAATCTGGTCGCCATCCTACTACCTAGGCCGTGCATCCCCTGCGTCAGCAGCATGCCCTTGCCGGTGAGCTTCGCGTGCTAGCGGATGGGGTGCAGGGGAGGGGGAGGGAAAGTAAGGGACTAAGGGGCCCGATTCAAACTGTGTCAAAGACGACAGAACGGAGTCGGCGTCAAGGCGGATGGAGCCCGGGCCGATGGGGAGTAGCAGCGCCCCGCCCCACGTGCGCCGATGGGGAGTAGAGGCGCCCCGCCCCACGCGCGCCGGTGGGGAGCAGAGGCGCCCTGCCCCACGCGCGCGCCGATGGGTTGCTGCCTCGCACGCCTGGCGCGGAAGCTGCTGCCTCACTGGCCCCGCGCGGCAGATGCAGCCTCGCACGCCTGGCGTGGCAGCCGCGGCGTCGCACGATCGGCCTGGCTACCTAGTGTTGGGGCCGTCGCCGCACCCACTCGGCGAGGGAGCACCGCCGCGTTGGGCAGCAAGAGGCGCCTCGGCTTGGTGGGGAGCAGATCCGCCGCCATGCCCATCCTGCTAGGTGGGGACGGGAGGCCGCGGCACCTGCTAGGGGGGCTGCAGGGCGCCGATATCCACGCGAAGGGCCTCGCCCTCCTTTCGCCGCTGCTGGCCCCGCAGCCGCCGCAGCCGGAGCACTAGCCGGAGGGGTGGCCACGGAGGCCCCGCAGCCGCCGCAGCCGGAGCACTAGCCGGAGGGGTGGCCACGGAGGATGGGGAGGGAGCGGCAGCCACAGAGGCGTCGTCTGTGGTGGGAGAGAGCGGATGGATCTGAGGAGAAGGGGAGGAGAGGGAGATAGATAGGGGAATGGATGCGGAGGAGCTAGGTTCTGGGGTGGGCAGCCGATCTCGTACTAGGAGCGCGATCAGGACCATCGGATCGGCGATGGACGGCTAGAAATAGTTGGGCCATCTAGGTCAAAATGGACTTGGTTCATTCTTTCTCTATTTAACGTTTTTTCTTTTTTATTTTATTACACCATTGTAAAGTGTTGGCGGCCAATTTCCATGATTTTTACCTCTAATATTTTCCTGGATTTCATACTTTTATGGTCAAAATTATGATTAAATTATTTATCCTAATGAATTCCACTAGTTTCAGTGATTATTTGATTTCAGGAGCTTACTATATAAATTTCGGCCAAATTAGGAGAAAACCCAAGCCGGTCGGCCGGTCTTAGATCGGCCGGCCTAGCACTAAGGCGAACACGTGCCAAACTTTACCAACAGGGCCTCAAACACAAATCCAATCAAGCTTGACGATAAATCATCAAGTAAAATATTCTACGGTCGAAATGCTTGAATAATGGATTGATGGGCCCACTTGCAGTGACTACTGAGGTCTTCAGGCTCAAAACCTCCTTCTTGAGGCATTTGCACACATTGATCAACATGTTGGTGCATCAGAGGGCTGAGACAAGTTAGAGACAGGCCAGCCGACCTCTAACTTCCACGCCTCAAAGCGACGCAACTGTTACCGACCTCTTGAAGTGATCAAAGGTGTCCACAAGAAAGGCGGTGACACGTGGCAGCATCCCTAGGCTGGCCGGCCTGGCCCTGCAACGCCACGTGTTCATCTTCGCGTACAAGCTACGTTAACCATCATACCTGCTTACAAGACAAGCTAAGCAGCGGGTACCGACCTTGAGAGAAGCTATAAATAGCTGCCCAAAACTCCATTCACAACACACCATCCTTGGAGAGAAGTTGAATTCTTGGTTTAGTCACTCTACCTTAGTGTAGAACAGGGAGAGAGTGAGGTGAGAGCTTGGGTGAGAGCCAAGCTAGGAGAGGTGCCGGGTTCCCTCAGTCCTACTCCGACTCTGTAGCCACCTCGGCGGAATAAAGCTTAGTCAAGTAAGTTCCTTGTTTATCTTTAGGGTCTCGCTAGTTCTTCTCTTATTTTCAGTAATTTGTTTATTTACTTTTGTTGATCCGCAGAATCCCTTATCTACGTGGTTAGCAAGTTCTATCCATTTGGGGTTTCTTCTAGCCTTAACATGAGGCGGAAGTTAGTGACTCGATATTTTAGTCGTGGTGCTTAGACTTTGTTAGTTACCTCAGGTTGTGTTCCACCCCACGAAACAGTGTGGTAGGCGACAGGTGGTGACAGCTCTATCCGTCCCTCGTAGTCCACCATGTTCGGGTGTTTTTATAGCAGTAGTAGCAGGTTATCGTTGGACTCCCCTCTCACTCCTTTCTGAAGTCCTTACTCTTCCAGCCGCCGAAGCAGATCAAGTTAGTAGATAGCAAGTTGTTTGGGTAATGAGTTGGCTAACTGAAGCTAAGCCTTCTACCCTCTTACCTCATCTCCCCTGGTGGGTCCGGTTGAATAGTTCTAGGTCTGGTCGTGCTTATCGTTCCATGGATTCGACATCCTAGGTAAACTTCCTGGTGAAAGTTACATTGATATCCGTGCGCTTGCGGATTAGTTTGTATAGGCTAAGGTGTGTAACACCCTAAGGTAATTTCCTTAAATTTTAAGGAATTTGTTTGGGCTTAAATAAATTTTCCAGGGTTTTCTCTAATTTTTGTGGCATTTAAAGCAAATTATAACACAAGAAAATAAAATTAATTATAAGGTCAACATGTTTGTGCATTCATGCTGGAGCATTGTTTTTCTTGTGTTGAGTTTATAGGATCTGAATTCAAACTTATTTGAATTCAAATAGTTTTGTTTGAATGTTTGAGTGTAGAAAAGAAAAAGGAAAGAAGAAAAGGAAAAGAAAGGGCAGCCCATTTCCTTCTCTCAGCCCGGCCCACCTCCTTTCCCTCTTCTTCTCCCACATGGGCCACCCGAGGCCCAGCACCCCTCTTCTCTCCCCTCCCCGCGTGGGCCGCGCCCCGGCCCCGTTTCCCCCAGCCCCGTGCCTCTCTCTTCTCTCTCTTTTCCCTCGGCCCAGCACGCGCCAACCCATTCCCCTCTGCTCCCCCGCCCGAGCGCCCTCTACTCCCTTCTCCCTCTGCCAGGCCGGTCCCACCGGTCAGACGCTCCTTCCTCCCAGCGCCCTATTCCCCCTCCCCTGTTTCTTCCCCGCCGGCCGGCCACTCGGCCACTGGCCGTGGCCCCGTCCCCGCCGAGCCTCTGGGCCCCCTTTCCGAGCCGTACGCCGGACCCACCCCCACCTGGACCCTTCTAGAAGCCCAGCCGCGATGGGATGTGGATGAGCCGCAACGGCCGCGGGAGGTACGGGATCCGTTGCTAGCGACCCGCACGCCAAGGCCGCTTCACCCCTTTTTCTTAGCCGCGTCCGCTCTCTCGTGTTCTCGCCCAGCCGCCACTGCTCATCCCAATCTTCCCCGTGCCCTGGCGCTCGCCGGATTTGGGCCCGAACCGTCGCCGCCGGTGAGTCGCCTCCGAGCAATTGCCGGCCACCGGTGTCCCTCGAGCCGTGCTGACCTCCCCATCCCCTCCGCAGGACCTTTCCGAGCAGCACCGTGGAGTCAGGAGCCTTGGGCCGCTCTTAGCGACCTTCTTCCCCGACGCCGTCCGTGCGCCGCCGCGCGTCTTCGACTCCGGCCGTCCTGCGCCACTTCTCCGGCCTATTCGAGCCTGGGTGAGCAACAGCTCGGACCCCTCCTTCTTTTGCGTTAGAAGTCGTGCACTTTGGTCGATCCCGAGGCTAGGACGCCGCTCGCCGGTGGGCCGAGCCGTGCGGAACGGCCGTCGCCCGTGGACTAGCCACACAGAGCCCCGACGAGCCCGGCTGAAACCCTAGGTGGGTTACTCGTGTTGAGCCGCGCCACCCTGCCCCCTTTCCCGCCCGGATTCCAGCCCGGAGGGCCGAGATTGGCCAGCTCCGGCGAGCTGCCGCTGCGGGAGCGGCACTTCCGGTGACCTCCGCTGCCGGCCGCTGCCTGATCGCCCGTAGACGTCCGATCCAAAGTGGGCGGCCGAGATTAGATCGTGCTGGGCACGAGTCAGAGCCACTGGATCGTGATCCAGCGGACGGAATTCACGCGTACCCCTTCACCCTGCGATTGAATCTGAGCCGTCCGTCTTCGATCCAGTGCACTGTATTAGATCCAAGGGAAGTGAGAGTCGGGAGCGTAGGATCGAGATCCAACGGGTGAGAACCGCGCGTACCCTTTCACGTAATAGATCTAATCTGAGCCGTTAGATGGAGATCCAAAGGCTCAGATTTGGAGATACCCCTTCAGCCGTTCCTTTTTGCTAAAGAGCCCCTGCCCTTTTGAGGAATCAACCCACGGTCCACCCTTAGTTCAAAAGTATTTGCAGTCAAGTCCTGTTTTACTCGTTTAGACCCCTGAGCTTTCCAGTTATTGAACCCGCCGTCCATGCCGTGAGTTTTAGCGCGTTAGACCCCGAGTCTATGCTTTAATTACGTTTAGGTCCCTGGTTTTGCCCAGAACCCCCTGTAGTCCAGTTTTTCTCGCAGATAGGTCCCTGGATCTTGTTTCAAGCGTAGATTTCGCATCTTAGCTCCGTTTTAGGTGTTCTTTATGTCCACGCGATCGTTGTGATGCGTAGAATAGTTCTAGGCTAGTTTTGTGTGCTGTTCTATTGTATTGGTGTACTGTTTTCTTATAGTTTGCTATGGTTTTGTGCATGTGTGTATGTGTGGACTATGCTTGATGATCGTGAGTAGATGCGGAGCCTTTGGACGAGTACCAGGAGCAGCCATCTTCCGAGCAGTTCGAGCAGCAGCCGGGAGAGTACGAGGAAGGCAAGTATAACATGAATCTCCTATCACTTTTAATACAATTTCATACTGCATTTCAATACTGTACGCCTATAAGGACTTCCGTAGCCACTTTATATCCTATATATATCCTTTGGGTTGCATTTTGAGTTAGTCGTGATAGGTTGCTGCGCTGTAACAAATTTGGTCCTTTTTAATTAATTTGATTAATGGTATATGCAACTTGATTCTGAGAGTGGCCCTCTGTGCTGTGTGCTTGAGTGGCTCACGTCTCCTTAAAAGATGTTTTGTTAGAAACATGGTTTAGGGGGCCAGCACGGTGCTTAGTGCTTGGTTGGCTACTCTCCATAAGGACCGGTTCATAGAGCGACAACCTGGGACAACCGCGCAACCACAAGACTGGAATGGGACGGTCTTGACTTACTAATTAGGTCGTGTTGGTTCGGGAGTAACTTACCTGTGTGGGCAAGAGGGGTGGTAAGGTTCAATGGTCCCTGCTCCTCCGGCTTGGTCTGTGCTGTGTGTCTTGTACCCCCGGAGGTGGGCCCCATCGTTGCTGATCCAGAATCCTTAGCGGTTACACCTTACCAACGTGATCCTTTGTAACGGTCTGGTAGTGTGCTTGCTAGCCATCTCACCTAAGGAAGTGTGATGAACAACTAGCGTAGCTCACGACTTGTGGGTAAAGTTATGCAACCTCTCGAGAGTGTAAAACTGATATATCAGCTGTGGTCACAGTCATGAGCGGCCCAGATCCTTCTTTTGATTAGTGGGGTTATCAACCTTTGATTAGGGAGATTTCCCCGGGTGGTTTTGGTTTGGTTGGTTTCTCAGTAGTTCTTAATTAATATTGATTAATTTCTTATGCAATATGGGTTTATGGTAATTCATCCACTTATAGTAAATAGTTTTAATAAAATTTGCCAAGATTAAAAGCTACTGCAGTTGAGTCAGCCAACCTAGAGCCTCATAGTTTGTGTTATACTTGTTGAGTACTAGTTTGTACTCACACTTGCCTCTCTACTCTTCTGTTCTCTTGGATATCTTGGACTGCTGCTCAGTGCCCGGCAACGTGGAGGACTACGTCAGCGGCTTCGACGACTTCTAGGCGTTTGTCTCCCAGTCGACGTCCCTGTGGCGCCCTACTCTTCATGTATTTATTTTACGCTTCCGCATTCCTTGAACTGATTCTTGATTCAGTTGTAATAAGAACATTCCTTTTATAATTTATACGCTTTTACTCGTGACATGTGTTGTGATATCTTGATAATCTGTTGTATATATGCGTGACTTGATCCTGGCGCATATATGATTGCTCGATTTACGTTGTTATAAATCGGGTGTGACAAGGTGTGGCAGAACCGCTTGAATTATTCCGGCTCAAGTGCGCAGACCATCGCTATACAGGCGACATGACCTCAACGCACTTCAAACAGAACAACCCAATGGTCTATCGGGTAACGTCCCGATTAAACCACCGAATTCTGGATCGATCAAGCGTACCTCGCACGAAGGCGAGTTCAGAGATACAATCACCGTCAAATTTTTACAACATAGGCATAAATAGTTATTACAAACCGGTTTCTAGTAAAGTACTGCAAATCTAATTGAAACAAATTTATACAGACATTGTTCGAAAAGTTCAAGTTTTAACGGACATTATTCAGAGAGGGCAGCGGAAAAAGATACAACAACGCGACTATTCGTCGCAAAGCAGGCACCATAATTAGCCAAAAGCATGGCATTATTCCGAAGGGTCATTGCCGGCCGGGGACGGATCCCATTCCACGAACCAGCCAGGCGGTAAAGTGTAGGGCCAAGGAGAACTAGCAACTGAGTCCTCGAATGACATACCTGAAAACCACATTACTAGCAAGACTGAGTATACTAATACTCAGCAAGGCTTACCCGTCAATTGGGTATACTTAGCCCATAACTAGACCATGATAGGTTGAAAGGCTTTAGGTTTCTTTTGCTGAAAAACAACAAAGAGTATGTCCTTATTTTCATATTTTAACTTTCAAATTCTAGTTCAATTACCATTCTAAGTGAGCATCTATATTAGGCAAGCAAGGTAGGTATTAAAACATACATCAATATTATTCCACCAACTGTTGCTCTTGTTACTCTATGTGGCAGAAGTATCAAACAGTCTCAATCACCATGAGAAACGGACGATTCCTGAATGAATTTTATAACCTTGCAAGGGATCCTAACTCACACGCTCGAAAACTTTCCTTTCCGGGCAACCATTCCCCTCATATTCCGGGTCGTGGATCAGTGCCACCACAAGCGACTGCAGGACCATACACACATCCAATATGCAGGACGTACATCTACAGCGCGACTGTATGATCGTACTCCCATCTGCTATGCAGAACGTACTCCCACATGTCGATGCGTGTGTACATAAACCAAAATTCGAGTGGTGGGGGATATGTCCACTTGCCGGGCCAATCAGGTACTAGGCTTACCGCGTACCATATTTATGGTATGTGGCTAGTACTTTCAAACACTTGACCACCACTACCACACACTGCGGCCTTATCAAATTGATCAACACAGATAGGGTACCATTCTAAGTCATGATACTGCACATGACCCTATCCGTGATCCTTATAGTGATTGCAAAATAGTAAACAATCAACTCCTATATCGCGCGAGTGACAGGAAATCACTCGACTTCTGCCGGTCCTATTAGCAGAGCATTTACTTGATAAGGACTCGGAAACATTACATAGGTTCCTGGGTTCCATGCAACTAGGGTTTCATAACAACTACTAGCACGTAATGCACAGGATAGATGTATAACAATATAAGTGCATAATTTAAAATACTGGGTTATGCACCGGGGCTTGCCTTCACTGGTGAGGCTGGGGTCAATGATGTCAGTATCTTCCGAAACTAGGTTTGGCACTTTAGAAAAACCCTTGGTGACGTTTACTTGAGCTTCAGAAATACCATCGTCGGGTTCTGGGATTAGCTCGTAGGTATCGTCGGCGACTGTTTTCAAATCTACATGATATGCAATGATTTGAAGCAAATGGTTATTATTTTGTTTTTATGATAAAGTTGCAATCCAATAAGAAAACATTCAATTCATCATGTCCAGACTTAATTAATTTGTACAAACAACGAAAAGATTTGAAAAAGGATAAACTTAAGTTGGGTTTCTAGTGTAAAAACTTTATTCCAAACGGCTATTGGTGAAGGTTATTACAGAACTGATCGGATCTACTTCACAACATGCTTTTCAGATAACTTATCTAGCCGATTGGGGTGTGCATCGGCTATGACTTTTTTTAGCAAAAGTAGCCAATAGAGGTGTAGCCGATCGACGTGTAGCCGATGGGCGTGTGGCCGATGGGTGTGTAGCTAACAGGCGTGTAACTGATTGATTCTTGCTATTTTATATAAAAGGCCTTAGAAAGAAATAGAGACTTGCATTTGGGTCCCTAATCAATTTGAACAGAAGAAGTCGAGCGGCGGTGATTAAAATCCGGCGAAGACGCTCACTGGCGGCGAGGGAAAGGTGGAGAAAAAGGTTCAGGAGTTCACAGCGGACTTGGGGGTGGTTGGAATCATAGAAGGGAAGCTCGGAGGCAGCGGTTCGACTAAAGATAGAGCTGGCACGGCGAGGTTCCGAGGGCGGTGACAGTGTTCCGGTGACTGGAGTGCAGGAAGGCAAAGGGAAATCGGTCAGGGAGCTTCGGCGTGGAGATGTAGTGCTGATGGTGCTCTTGGCGAGGAAGGAGAAGGGGTGGAACTTCGGTTCGACTAGAATTAGAACAGCGGTCAGAGAATGAGATCGCCGGTGCGGCGTTCTGGGCTGCGTGTGCGCAGAAGGAGGAAAAAGAGCGGGTCAGGAAGGGGTAATGAGATGCGGCGGTGCTGGTGGAGCACGAAATTGGAGAGGAGGAGCGGCGGAGACAGCTGACGGCGATGGACAGAGGAGCTCCGGCAAAGTAGTCGAGCGGGGAAAGGAATAGGAATGTGGGTGTGCGCAAGGTGATAGAAGAAAGAAGAAGTTCACTGCGCGTGTTCCCAAGCTAAAAAGAGGCACGCGGGCGGGCGGCAAGAAGCTGTTGGCGGTCGACGGTGCGCGTGTGTTGTCGGTCGAAACCCACCGGCGAGCAGCGACGTGCAACACGAGGAGCCGGGAGGCATCCGGGACTGCTGGTGGGCCCATGTCCCTCGGTCAAAGGCCCAAGATCCGGCACACGTCCTGGCTTCGGGGTCGCTAGGCGTGCCACCTGACCTTATACCTGATCAGGAAGGTGTTATATGTTAATTTTCTGCATGCACAGACACGTGTAAACATTAAGCTAATCCAATCTATGACGATTAAAGCTTTAACTACGTAATCGGAACATCCTACATGTGATTGAGCCTAACAAATACAAAAAGGTAACAAAACAACAATCTAAACAGAGGCCTAAAAACCAACTAAAAAGCCGATTCCCGGAACAATCCCTTTTTAAGCTATTACAAGATACCAATCATACTGCCGAAACTTTCAACTCGTTTGCAGGGCCTAATTACGCAGATATTAAACTAAATCTCTGATAATCAAAGACTAACCATAACAGATTGGATCTAATAAACAAGTACAGAGCAAGATGCTACCCTCACACCCGAACTTGGGTACGATGACAGCTGAACGCTTATAGGTAACAAACGATGCACGATTAAAGCATGGAAAGACAAATGTCACTCTATACGCGTTAAGATAACTAGTGCTACTCACCATCAATAATGCTTCAGAACGAGAAACACAAAAGGTGAATAAGCAAGGATGATGCTGCCCCGATCACGCAGGGCATAATCTGGGCTGCACGGCACTTACCTGAGAAACCCTAGAATAGGGGAGGCGATGCGCCGAGAGTTGTTGAAGAATGATTTTGATCTCCTTATTATTTACCCAAGATACATATTTATAGTATGTAGACTTTCCTTTCCGAACCATCCTAACCAAACACGACACAAATCTTAACTATCTCTATCTAAACTGTTTAAACATACATACCTATCTTGATACACGGCCATCATAGGCTCAAAACACCTGCATAGGGTCTGATTCGCAAGCCCATTATAACTATCCTCCAAACCCATCTTGCTCCGCGGCCCACTTTCCGGCCTGTCTAAATTATGGCGATAACATATGCCCCCTGGTTTTGGCAATCATAATTCCGAAACCATTTCCTCTTTAATCGCCTCATCTTTTCAACTTCTGAGATCCGTACAGGCATGCCTCTTCAACTTCCAGGGGATATGACTGCTCTGCATCAAGCTCCTTGGAAACCGTTATAGTGCCGATTCACCTTCCACTTTGCCTTTATAAACCTACCCCTCGGCAAATTTCTTAATCGTCTTCTTTCTTCAGCCATTGGCAATCACATCTAACCCAATCTTTCTTCCTCTTGCAATGGCTTCTTCCTCTTCCTCTACCTCCTCCGCCATTTCCTTTGAATCTGGATCCTCCCAAGAGCCTACTCCAGAATATGATCCGATAGCCGCCTACGAGATCCTCGCCCCCCTACATTGGGATGCAGAGGAATGGAACTTCCAATCTTGGTCAGAGGATGATGAGTCCTTGACCGACGGTGAGGATCTCCTGCTACTCCTTGGTGACAAGCTGGAAGAAGATGACGAAGACGATGCATCCTGGGAAAAAGAACTCTCCTCTTCGGAAGAAAGAGCGATTCTTCTTCAACCGAGGAGGATTCGGCAACAGGAAACTTCCTCCTTGGCAGATCATCAGAAGATGATGACAAGGATGATGAAGAAATTGAAGACGATGGCAGCTTCACCAACAGCAGCAGCGGAGGCAATGATAGTGACGAGAAGAGTAGCAGCGACAGCAGCGACGCCAGCGAAGCTATGCCAGCCAAGCGCCGCAAGACCTCTGGTGTCTATTGGTGGTGAACTGTAGCACCAAGCTGATAGATCGGCTCTAGGAGCAATTGGCTCCCCTTTTGTACTTACTCCCTTATTGTAAATAATATCTTCTTTTTAATCGCAACGGTCTATCAAGGACTGATGGCAACGCATCGGTCCCCTTTCTCCAAATATGCCAATCCGGATCCGAACCGGTTCTTAAATTGACTTCATTTTCCACCTGAATCCAGATCCCTCTCCAAAATAGATCTTTGACGATTCCTCAAATCCAGGTTACTCTCCAAACCCCTTTGTTCATAAACCCTAGCCACAAAAATTCACCCTTGAGCCTGAGAACACACACTCGATCTTGCGCCGCCAACCCTAGATCTATTCCCCGAGTCCTCAACTTCATCAAGGTTCCTGATGGCAGAGTCTTCGAACACTGACGCGAATGTCTTTGGTCTGAAGGTAAAACTCCGACCTCTGTTAATTTAATGCAGTAATCATAAGATTCCTTGCACTGCTAAATGACCTTTTCCCGATTACTTTGTCTTTCGCGGGTTTCTTCAGGCTTCCGATATCCTCTTGCCGCATCCTTCTTCCCCCAATTCTTTCTGTCTTGGGCCCCGTTCTTACAAGAAACCCATAGATCTAATTTCTTGCGAGGCTAATCGGATCCCATTTGTGAACCAACACATAGATCTAGACTCTTGGTCCGACAGCCTTCGTGCCTGGCTGAATTCTCCCGAGGGCTGGGTAACTTGGTATAACAGAGTGGCAGACACCTACCAGCCTACATGGGAATCCATAGGGATAGCTGATGCTCTGTCTCTCTCTCTCTTTCCCCTCTTGAAATGGATGAGAACCTTTTGAAGACCATCGGCTATTTTTGGTCCGATGCCTTGAACTGTTTTCTCTTTGGTCATGGTCCGATGACCCCAACTCTTCTGGACGTGACGATGATCACTGGTTTAGACATTGCGTCATCCTGTCCTTCTGCTTATAGATTATCTGAAGTCCCTTTCAAGCTATCTTCCAAAGTAGAATGCACGAATTGGGGCGCATATCTGAATCAACACCAAAAAACTAAAGGCCCTGTAATAGAGAAAGAACACACAACTTTCTTGCATCTTTGGCTAGAACACTTTCTCTTCTGTGGTCCTTCACTTGCCCCAACCAAGAACTATCTTCCTCTGACGTATGAGCTGGCCAAAGGTCATACTGTTAGCCTTGGTAAATTATTTCTTGGAGAAATTTACAGATACCTTCATCTGATGTCCTTGAGCCTTCTTTTCCAGAAAAAACTTAGGACTGGTGGTCCTTGGTGGTTCATCCAGCTGTGGGCTCACCTTTACTTTCAATATTTCATCTCAAAATTCCCCTCTCTGGCCAACAATTCTTTCCCAGACCAAAGTGGGAGGCAAATCCAATGACCAGTTTCGGCTAGGCCTTGTACAGTCTCCCTGGCGGCAAATTGAATCCTTCAGACGCCTCACAATGGTTTATAATTTTTTACAAGGGCCTGGACAACCCAACCTTCCTCCCCTATGCTGATTCTGAAATCTTTGAGAGCCCAGCCACATTCCGATTAGCTGACTTCACCGATGATGTCGACACCCGACGCCTGTACTCTATCATGATTTGCCCTTGTCTCCTCCCAGTCGGCATGAGCACTTCTAACCGGATCATCATGTGACACCGTAGGTGTCAAAATTGTAACATGTTAGGAAAGAATGTGTAACGTATGCACTGAATTGAGTGAAATTGAGTGAATGTGTGGAAATAAGGACTTATGTGTAAATTTTCAAAAAAAATATGAGTCCTTTTATGCAGAATATTTGAATTACAAAGGTAACTCTTAAATTTTACTAGGGGTTAAAGTGTAAGAATAATAGTCATCATTGCATTACATAAAACTTGCAATTAAGTCCAAAAATACATGAAATTTACCCTAATAAGGACAAAAACTGTAAAGTTTGAATTAAGTCCAAGGTTTTAAAATAAAGCTCTATCCTTTGGGTTTTTGAATTTGAACCCTAAATAAAAGTTGTAGGTTTTGAAAAGTTCTACAATTCTTGTTTTGACCATTTTCTCATTTGAGACATAAAACAGTGAGAAAATCTTGTTTTACATCGAGGACCCTGGAATTTTTGAAATTGCACAGCAGCCCCTGGCGCCCCCCCTCTTCTTCCTCTGCTCCCCCTCTGCCGCGCAGTAGCGCCACCGCTGGCCGCCGTTACCACGCCGCCCGAGGCCAGCTCCTGCTCCAGCGCCGTTCCACGCGTCGCCAGGGAGCTCGCCCACCGCCTCATCGCTTCCCCGCTGTCCTCTTCTGCGCGCGCCATGCCGCTCCGCCGCTGCTCGAGCCGCCAGCAGCTGCTTGCCGTCGACCGCCATGCCGTGCCGCTGCCGTCGAGCATTGCCTATTTAAACTCGAAGCACGTTTGCTGCGACCCTCTTTCGCCTGCCCAGTCCCTCTCATCTTCTTTTCCTGGACACAACGCTGCCGCCGCCGTCAAGCTCCATTGCCGCCGCTTCAGGCCGCCGTGGACAGCTCGCCCCGCCCCTTCTCGAGCCGCACCATCACCTCTAGCAGCTTCGCCATGATCCCGTGAAGCTCGCCAGCCCCTCCATCGTCACCCTTGAGCACCGCATCCACCTCGCCGACGAGCTCCCCCTCGCCGCTGTCCCGGGTCGCCGTGGGGACTCGCCCTTCCGGCCATCCTAGCTCCCGCCAAGTAGCTCGGGTGAACCGCCTTGACCCCCTGAAGCTATTCCCCCACCTCCGATCCACCGCTAGTGAGCCACCATGCCGGAACACCGCCGCTGTAGTCGAGCTCCATCGCCGCCACCTCGGGTCATCGTCGTTCCACCCCTCCGGTCGACCCTGACCTTCACATCACCCCCAGCAAGGTCTGCTCTAGCCCCCTGATCCTTCCTGGCCGGTTCGCCCTCGTCGCCGGCGACCACCGTCGCCGGAATTTGGCCGGCGAGTCTCGGCTCTTCTTCTCCGGTGAGCCAGGGACTCGATTGCAACAATCTAAATCTTTCTGAGGGCCTGGCTGCAAGATTTCAGTCCCTCCCTTCAATTCAAAATTAGTGATCTTTAGAAATTTTTAAGAATTTGTAGGAAATTTAGAAAAATGTCAAACCAGTTTTGTTTGAATTCTTGAAGTAAACTCTACAACTTTTGTGTTATGGCCTTGAGCTGAATGAATGAATATTTTGAATTAGAATAAATATTAGGAAATAGGTGTGCTAATTAGATCTCTTGATCCATAGCTATGCTATCGATGAAATTTGAAACATAGGATGTGTGTCTCATGTATAGCTTTATGTAAAATTTGTAGACTCAGAACTGTTTCCTAGCTATGATGTTTAAGTGTATTTGTTTTATATTGATGAAAGCTTTAGTATTTATTCAAGGGTGAATCTGTTAGTGGTTGTAGCTAAAAATTTTACTCTAACTTTATTTCAACATGTGTAATCTATGATAAAATTTTGAATATCAGTAGCATAGAGTAGCTTGAGTTATGAATTTAGGCTTAGATTCAAAGATAATTCATGAATAATAGTTTTGGTTTATGAAAATTTATGAAATGAAATTGGAGTGTTACTTTTGAGTAGTGTAATATGTTCACAAAATCTCAGCACAAGATCTTGTGTAGAACTTCTGATATAAATAGATCTTAATATCCCAATGCTGTTTTTGTTTATTGTATAGCATAATTGCTATAAGGATAAAAATCTTGATAAAATCACAGTAGATTAGATTCAGATCAACCTTTTTCCAGTAAAATTTTTATCCTTAGGTTTGCAGTCGATCAAACTAGAAAAAAAATAGTTCATGATCTAAATGTTGTTTGATTGAATTAATTATTCTGATTGCTGTGCTACATGAAATGTTCTAAAAATTTTATGATAAGCTTATTTCAATTAGACCTATTGATACTAATTTTTGTAATATTGATAATCACTCCTGACTTAGGATTTGAATATTGGATCAAAAATAGAGGTTTCTAATAATAATAACCCTTTTTCTTAAAAAGACCATTAGTCTAATTGATAAAGTAAACTAATAATGTTTAAGGGAATTGGTTAGATAAATTATGATCTTTTCCAATGCTACTTACTGTAATTAGCTTAGTTGCTTAGAGTAACTCAACATGTTATTTAATGCAATTAGGTAATTATGTTTATACTCGATAAATGATTACCCGTAGAAGAAGTTTAATTAACTTGTCGGATTGCAACTTTATCGTGAAATGAAATGGAAGTGTATGCATTTCCTCAACTGTGATGTTTGCATATCGTATAGACTCGATAACTCTCGCTGACGAAAATTACCAGCTGATCCCGGAACCAGAAGGGAGTATTTCTGAAGACCCCGGGAACATCATCGGAGATTTAACTGAAGCCTCGAACCCCAATTCGGAGGATTTTATTAACGTATCTGACCCCAGCCCCACCAGCGAAGACAAGCCCCGGACATAAACCGCTACTTTTACTACACTGCAAATTATATATTCATGTATATCTACTTGTGCATTTAAGTTTCCAGGAATTATATTGAAACCTTAGTTGCATATTCATAGGAACCTATGTATTGAATACTAGAATCTGAGTCCGACTAGCTGCTAAGCTAATAAGACCGGTAGAAGTCGAATGATTCCCTGTCACTTGCGAGCTTTATAGGAATTGCAATATTTACATTCCTGCAACCACTATAAGGATAACGGACGGGGTTGTGATTATAATTCATGACTTTGGCAAAAACCCCGTCTGTGATGATTAAAATTTGATAAGGTCGCAGTGTGTGGTAGCGGTGGTTAAGCATTTGAATGTACTAGCCACATGCCGCGAAATATGGTAAGCGGTAAGCCTAGTAACCGATCGGCCCGAGGAGTGGACATACCCCCCACCACTCGTAATTTGGTTTTTCGCACACGCACTGACGTGCTGGAGTACGTTCCGCACAGCGGACAAGAGTACGGTTATGTAGTCGCGCTACAGGCGTACGTCCTGCACATTGGATGTGCGTATGGTCCTACAGTCGCTTGTGGTGGCACTGATCCACGAGTCAGAATGAAAGACAAACGGTTGCTTCGGAACAATCATTGGATGTTCCAAGCGTGTGAGTTAGGTTTACCCTTGCAAGGTTTGAAATTCGATTCAGAATCGTCCGTTTCTCGCGGAGATTGAGACTGCTTGATCCCTTTGCCACATAAAGTAATTAGAGCAACCTGATGATGATCAAAAATGATGTTTGTTTAAAAAGTTCTACCATGCTTGAGTAGCTATAGTTGCTTACTTAGAATGGATAACCAACTAGAACCTGAAAGCTAAAAGTTGAAATTAAGGATCTACTCTTTGTTGCTTTTCAGCTGAAACTATACCCAGAACCATTATGAGCCTTCATAGTCTAGCTACATGGCTAAGTATACCATAAAACGGGTAAGCCTTGCTGAGTATTTGAATACTCAGCCTTGCAATATGACCTTTGTTTCAGGTAATCCCCCTGAGAACTCTGTTCTGCTTGTACCCTGGCCCTATGCTCTTCCCGATGGTTGGTCTGTGGAGTGGGATCCGTCCCCGGCCAACACAGGTCCCTCCGAGTGATGTTGAGCTTGGGCTTAGCTCAATATTCATTCCGTGACGTCTGGTAGTGTCGTGTTTTATTTTCTGCTATAGATGCTCTAACTTTGAACAGTTTTGTATAAATTCGTACTAGTTAGGTCTTGCTACCATATATGTTTGAATACTAATGTAATATTATGCCTGTGATGTTAAATTTTTGGTGATTGTATCTCTGGACTCGCCTTCATGCGAGGTACCTTATTTTGATCCTGAGTTAGGTGGTTTTATCGGGACTTTACCCAACAGACCACGGGGTTACACCGTTTGAAGTGCAGTTGAGTCCTTACTGCCTTCCGAGAAAGGATCACTGCACTTGAGCTGGTGTAATTCAGGTTGGTTTTGCCACACATCAAACTGGGATACGAGTTTTACCAGCCGGTTGTAGCAGCCCGGCAATTTGGTCTTGGGCAAGTGCCTCCACACTTCCTCCTTCATCATTTGACATCAAACAGGGTGGACCTTGCCTTCATTTCTTCGGCTGTCAGCTTCGAGGACTAGTGGTTGATGTGGAAGACTCATGTTTTCCGGAGAGCCCTGGGGCCGATGCTGCAGCAGATTCATGCCGAGTATGAAATCCCTGAAGAAGAGGTATTACCGTCCACCCATCGTTCTTCCTTTTGACTTCACTGAATCCTTTTCTGATTCCATTCACTCTTTTACAGCAGGAGGATGGTCCGGAGCCCAAGAACAATGATGGATCTAATTTCCAGTTCTCTCCAATTGCTCCTGTGGTTCTTTTCAGCAAAAACGCACCTCCCCCTTCAAAAAGTATCATGCAGATCCAGCCGAGCACGGTAAAGCTGATCCCCAAGCGAAGACGATCTTCTGATGTTGTTACCCCCTGGGCCCATGCTAAAACGAGGAAGGTGCTCGTCAGGAAAATCCGGAAGGCAGTTGAGCAATCTTCCACTAGTCAAGAAGCTCCAGTTGCCAGCCAGGTTTGGATTACCCCTTTTGTAATTACTTTTCCACTCATGGACATTCTTCTGCTCATGTACATTCTTCTTGATTACACTCTCCTTTCTTGCAGCCTGTCGTTGTGGACGTCTCTACTGGAGAGGAACCCGCATGCCAAAAGGACACAACTTCAGAATTTCTGGAAGATGTGGAAGCGCTTGTCAGTGCTCGAGTTACCCTTCAGAATCCTGTCCAATCAGCTCTGGAAGGCCCTACGGCGCTGATTGATGCTCCGGTCACCCCTCAAGGTCTGCAGGAGCCGGTTGTGGCCACGTCGGTCGTTAGCTCCTCTTTGGAGAGGCCAGCTGTTGCCTTGACAACTGCCAATCTTCCTTCGAAAGGGGCGCACTTGCAAGAGCCGACCGCTGCTTCGTCGCCTGTCGCTCCTCCTTCTGAAAGGGTGAACCCTCGAGAGCCGACCTTCGCTCCTCCCACTGTCGATGTTCCTCCTCCAGAAGGGACGCGCCTTCAGGAGCCGATTGCTTCTTCATCGGCTGTTGCTACTTCCCTCCTAGGATAGGTATGTCTTACCCCCAGATCATTTTTGTTCTTTTCTGTGCTGCTCTACTCACATGTTTCCCTTCAGGGCCTGAACCTCTTAGAATTGCTTGCATTTGATCCTGCATCCATTGGATCGGCCATATTAGAAACTGATGACCTCAACCGGATTCGACCAGAGTCGCCACTCAGCTTCTCTGTGTGAAAGACCTTCTGTCAGCTTCGATCGACACCCTGGTCTAGGATTCCAGTGCGGTAAGGCAAATTCTCGAGGAGATCAACTCTCAGCTTCTCGTGGCTCTTCAAATCAAGCTCTTGCCGACCGGGCACCTCCCTTCCTTTTGGGCAAGAGTAGCACAAGCTCGTCATAGAATTGAGACCCATCGCTCTCAAGCCCCTTTGAAGGCCAACATTGCCGAGAGGTGCCGGTCAGTTAACGAGAAGAAAGCTGTTTTGGACGCTAAGGCTGACACATCTGCTCCCACTCAATCGGCTTCTTCTTCTGGAAAAGGACTTAGAAGACCTCAAGGCTAGAGTCCGGGCCACCGAGCAGCGCATCCAAGAAGAAAAAAACCTTATTGCAAGCTCCAAATGGGAAGCAGAAGCCCTGATCGCTCAACTGAAAGTGGATCTGGCCGAGCTGAGTGCTCTGAGTAAGCAAGTGATGCCAGGAGTGGACGAGGAAGATGAAGCCGTGATTGCTGAAGTTGACCATGTCCGTCTCGAGGCCATCGTTGCCCTCGACGAATTTGTTCAGCAGGCTTGCTTCTTTAATAGATAACTTGTATGCGTACATTTTAAACTCTAAAGTCGTTGGTCACACATCGGCTGTTCGATGGTCCCAATGTGTTGGAAACTTCAAAAAACCCTAGAGTCGATGGTCGCACATCGGCTATTCTGTCAACTTAGTGTGCTGGGCACGAAATGCTTTCTTTATATATGTGGGCTGACTGCACGCATCGGCCTTCTTTCCTTGCTCTTGTTTTGGCACACGTTACCAGTTTCGCATACACGGGCCATCGAGTCCTGTCAGTTTGTACCCTTCCGCATAGCTCCGGCACTCCCTTATTCAGACCCATTGGTCACATCGGCTTCCAGCCTGACGTACAACATCGGCTTTACCGCTCACCATCCCACATACTCGGGAAGTATCTGTGACACCCTAGGTGTCAAATTGTACCATAATATGTATGAAATGTAATGCATGTGTTGATATGTATAAGATTGGATGTAATTGTAGCAATAAGACCCTATGTGTAATTTTATAAAAATACGAGTCCTTTTGTGTAAAATGCATGAGTTACAAAAGTAACTTTCAAAAGTTACTAAGGGCCAAATTATAAGAATGCAAGTAATCATGACAGTTCTGAAAACTTGCATTAAGGCCCAAAATTATGTGTGTAAATAGGTAGCAAAGACAAAATCTTATAAAACTTAAAATTTGTCCAAAGTTTCAAAATAAAGATGCATACTTTGAGTTTTTGAAATCAAACCCTAAAGCAAAGTTGTAGAGCTTGAAAAGTTGTACAACTTTCATTTTGGTCATTTCTCCATTAGAGCCCTGTATCAGTGGGAAATTTAGTTTTACTTTCAGGCCCTTGAAGTTTTTGCAAATTGCAAACAAGTCCCTGGCGCTCTCCTATTCCTCTTCCTCCTCTGGCTGTTTATCCTGCTCCCCTGTTTTACTGTGCCGGCGCCGCAATTCTCGAATTCAAGCCGGCCAGTGCAGCCCCCCTTCCCCCCCCTCTCCTAGGCGCCGCCCTAGGTCTGCTCCTCTGCCCTAGCCCGCCCTCGTGGCACCTCCTCGCACCCCCACGCGCCCACCACCGCCGGCCCGAGCTGCCAGCGCCGCGCCACCGTGCCGCCGTCGTTCCCCGGCCGTCCGCCCTTCTCCTCCCCTTCTTTCCCTATAAATAGCACCCCCAAGCCCTCTTGAAGCTGTTCCCCACCCCCTTTGCGCCTTGCCCTCGCCGGAGTGCCGCCCCCAGTGCCGCCCGCCGCCGCCCTACTGCCTCAACGCCGGCGGCCCACCTCCGGCCGTCTCTTCTCCTCCCAAGTGTGCCAAACGGTGCGCCCGAATGTCCTCTTCCTCCCCACCCCCTTCCCCTTGCGGATTCACCACTCCCTCGCCGGAATCGGGATGAACCCGAGCTTGCTCCGGCCATCTATGGCAGGAGGACCCAATTGCGAAATCTCAAATCTTTCCAAGGGTCCAAATGGAAGTTTTCAACCCTTCTAATGTGCTGAACTTTGAAAACCCCTAGAAAATCGTAGAAAATTCAAAAAAATATAAAACCAGTTGCATGTGAATCTTCATTTCAAATTCTATCACTTTTGTTTTATGACCATGCTGTGAAAATGGATAGTTTGTACTGTATTTAGAATAGAAATAGATAGGTGTTCATTATTTCATGTGAGTGATATTTTTGACTTGTAAATTCAATAGAGAATTGTAGGAAATTCCAAAAATTACAAAACCAGTTTTGTTTGAAACTAGGTTTTGAACTCTACAACTTCTATTAAGTAACTTTGGTATGAAACAAAATATTTTTGAATCTATATTGAATTTAAGACATGAAAATGTAATATCTTATCCGTAATTCCAATTTTTACCCTATAAGGTTAACTTTGTGATCATGATCTTTGATATACAAATTTCTATAGGACATATAAAGTGATATAAAATCTTCAAATCTAAATTCATGATATAATTTAATTTCTTTTAAGAGAACCATTTCAAATTATTTTGAGCAAAATTTGCTAAGCATACCTTTTGAACTTTAATCAATTAGATCTCTTAATCATGAATTATGAAGTAATCTATTTTTAAATATTCAAAATCTTATAACAATTCTTTACTCAAAAAGTTTAAATTCAAATCTAAATCTGAATTTAATTCGAACTTATGTTTTAATAATTATGTTGGATTAATTCAATTTGTTTATAATACAATCAACTAAATCTTTTCAGTGAAGCTTATCTAATTAGATCTTTTAATAAAAATCTTTTAAATATACAATAAGTTGTGTTTAAGTTTTTAAAACTTTATAACTCTAATTACTTAGGGTTCACATTCAAGTTTGAATTTAATTTAAACTTGAATACTTAATTTCTATTTTCAATTAAATTAATGCTTTAGTTATGGGATAATGCTTATGATTCAAGACTTAGATTCCTTTTATGCCATAAGTGCTTGAGTGTTAGCTTTTGGAATGCAACTTTACCATGAATTAAGATGAAAGTGTGCATCCATTGAACTCCATCTTGCATATCATGTAGACTCGATCTCTTCCGCCGACGGAAATTAACAGCTAATCCCGGAACCAGAAGGAGGTTATTCTGAAGATCCCAAGAACTTCGTCAGGGAATTCTCTGGAGGCCCGAACCAAAGTTCGGACGTTATTAACTTGACTAACCCCAGCCCCGCCAGTAAAGGCAAGCCCCGGACATAAACCTTATTTTATTTATTCTACAATTTATATTATTATATCTATCTCTGCATTAAGTTCTTAGGAATTGCTTGAAACCCTAGTTGCATTCTCCTAGGAACCAATGTGATGGATACTAGTACTTGAGTCCGACTAGCTGCTATGCTAATAGGGCCGGTAGAAGTCGGGTGATTTCCTGTCACTCGCGCGATATAGGAGTTGTAATGATTACATTCCTGTTATCACTATAAGGATGCCGGACGGGAGTTTTGTGCGGTATCATGGTTGAGATGATACCCCGTCTGTGTTGATGAATCTGATAAGGTCGCAGTGTGTGGAAGTGCGGGTTAAGTGTTTGAAAGTACTAGCCACATACCGTGAGTTATGGGTAAGCGGTAAGCCTAGTAGCCAATCGGCCCGAGGAGTGGACATACCTCCCACCACATGTATTTGGTTCTTTTGGTTACTTGGTTCGACTGGGGAAATACGTGTTGCAAGGGCAACCAGGAATACGGGTTTTGTAGTCGCGCTACAGACGTATGTCCTGCACACATTGGGTGTGCGTATGTTCCTGCAGTCGCTTGTGGTGGATCTGATCCACGAGTCGGAATGAAAGGCAAACGGTTGCTTTGGAATGACCCTGTGGTGTTCCAAGCGTGTGTGTTAGGTTTACCTTGCAAGGTTAAATTCGATTCGAATCGTCCGCTTCTCACGAAGATTGAGACTGCTTGATCCCTTTTCCACATAGAGTAACAAGAACAATATTATGGTTATCAAAGATGATGTTTGACCAAAGATTATACCATGCTTGCTTAGTTATAGGTGCCTACCTAGTATGGATAATTAACTAGAATCTGAAAGCTAAAACTTGAAGTTAAGGATCTACTCTTTGTTGCTTTTCAGCTGAAACTAAACCCAGAACCATTATAAGCTTTCATAAGTCTAGTTATGGGCTAAGATATACCCGATCCCGGGTAAGCCTTGCTGAGTATTAGTATACTCAGCCTTGCTAGCTTTATGTTTTTCAGGTAAAGCCTTTGAAGACCCTACTCTTTCCTTGTCATGGCCCCGTGCTTTTCCAGAAGGTTGGTCCGAGGAATGGGATCCGTCCCCGACCAATACTGATGATCTCGAGTGATGTCGTGTCTGGGCTTAGCATGACATCCACCTTGACGACGTGTTGTAATTCTTCGCGTATGTTTTCCGCTGCTTTTAACCCTAGCTTTACAGTTTGTAATCTTTTCTCTAAATTTGAAACTTCATACTTCTTTTTGGAAACTCTTGTAATGTAATTCTCTATGATGTAAAATATGATGGTGATTGTATCTCTGGACTCACCTTCGTGTGAGGTAACCTTATTTGATCCTGTGTATCGGTGGTTTATCGGGACGTTACCCGACAGGCCAAGGGATTATACCGTTTGAAGCACGTTGGAGCCCTCTGGAATGGACTCGCGTACTTGAGCCGGTATAATTCAGGTTGGTTCTGCCACAGCTGGTATCAGAGCTATAAGGTTATCCTAGAGATACATTTTACCTTAAAAATGCTTTTAGTATAAAAATTTGACCAATAAAATGTTTGAAAAAGTCACGTTGGATTCGTTAAGGATCGTGCTTAGTACGTAAAGCCCTAGGGTAATGTTTATGAGGGAAATAGAGGTGGCTATATATGTATATCCTCCTAACTACCAGCATTACTTTTCTGTCAAAACTTAAATTCATGCACAACTCAACCTTATATTCTGTAACGACATCTTCGATCGTGAGGTAAGAAGGTAAGGATCCTCAGCCAACTGAGGGAGCTTGGCCTTCCCGTCGGTGATGCGAACCGAACGCTGTTTCTCAAGCAGTGGCCTACTTGAGATGCTGCCAATGTACCAACCTCGGTTGACTACATTGGGAGTATATGGTTCGGCGCAGGATATGGCGATCGCTGTTCATATCCCCGCATTTTGCGGTACCCCCGTGAATACGTTATCTCGATAACGTATGCTAACGTTGTCTGTACGGCGGTAATTGTACAGATGTTGTTTCTATAGTGAACAGTAATGAATGGGAACGCTTTCATGACATGCTGGCATGAAAGGTTCATTGGATATATATTGTGGTTTTCTGCAGGTACACTAACCATGAATACGAAACTAGGACGGATAGGGTTTATCGACTAGTTAATAGTGAGAGACGTATGTACTATGCCACCGAAACTAACCACGTAAGTCCGAAGATATTCGGCAGTTGTTTTTGGTTTGTGAGGATGAGTAGAGCGTGCATGCATAACTCATCATTAAATGCATCATGTGTGTTTTGGTTCCTCTAAGGATGTGTGGTAGAATGTTGATCTTTGGTGTGGTTAGCGGGATTCTTGTAGTAGTGTTGATTAAGTCTCTTAAGTATCTTCCTGCTTTCCAATCCTTGCTATATCAAAATCAATTATCTCGTCCTATTTGCCTTGTAAGTCTTCAGCAGGGTAAATAATTCTATCATCCGAATCTTTGTTTCAGATGGTTGGAGCTACACGTGGAACTCCGGAAGGATCCCGGGCAGATCGATCCAGCAATTCCCAACCACCATCTCCATTACTTTCACATCTAGCCGAGGTTATGGCTCGGCAAACCGAACTTCTTAACCTATTGGTACAAGCACAAACGAAACAACAACACCAGCAGTCACGAGGTCGTGATGAACCTCAGGTGGCAACTTATCAAGATTTTCTCAGTACTCAGCCCCCGCTGTTTAGCAAAGCAGAGGAGCCTTTGGATGCCGATGCTTGGCTCCGCACCATTGAATCTAAGTTTGCTCTTCTTACGATTCCATGTGCGGACTCCAACAAGGCTCATTTTGTTGCCCAACAATTGCACGGAGCTGCCCGTATTTGGTGGGATAGTTATTGTGCTATGCAGACTGATGGCCATGTTATCTCCTGGGAAGAATTCCGTAATGCCTTCAGGGCACATCATATACCTGAAGGGCTGGTGGAGCGGAAACTGAATGAGTTCTTGGCACTTACCCAGGGCACCCGCACTGTACTGCAGTATGCACAGGCTTTTAATCACCTGTGCCAGTATGCGGGCTATCATGCTGATAGTGATGCCAAGAAGCAGGATCGCTTTCGTCGAGGTTTGGATACTAAGCTCAAAGAACATCTGAACCTTGTCAAGGCGAATACTTTCAGCGAGTTGGTCAATATGGCACTGACTCAGGAGGATTGCATTACGGCACACCGTGCCGAAAAGAAGCGAAAGATTTCCACTGGATCCACGAGTGTTCAACCCTCGTGGTATCAAGTTGATCAGAGTATATTGCTTGAAGCGCCACAGCGAGACGTTCCGATTGGCAGACTGGTTCTTAGGCCGCCTCAACAACAAGAAGAGTGTCAACCTCCTGTACTCCTACAACAACCACAACAATTTGGCCCACGGCCGAATATTCAACAAGCTCGACAGAAAAGCAACCCTCATTGCTGTTTAAAGTGTGGAAATGCGGATCATCTCCTTAGAAATTGTCTGCAACTCAAGAGATCTAATCAAGGTCGGAATGATCAGAACAAGGGTAAGAGGCCGATGATGCAAGTCCGGCAAGGACAAATTATTTCACTACCCTTGCAGAACTTCCGGATGGCGCTCCTATTATGTCGGGTACATTCTTTATACACCATAAACCAGTTGTTACATTATTTGATTCTGGAGCAACTCATAGTTTCATCAGTAACAACTGTGGTACCCGAATAGGACTTGATCTTTGCTCTACTAAGGGGTCATATATGATTTCTACCCTGGAGGAAAGATTACTTCTAACCAAATGGTTAAAAGTGTGCCAATTCAGTTCGGCAGTAAACTAATCAAGACTGATTTAGTACTGCTAAATCTAGAGGGTATTGATGTGATACTCGGGACAAATTGGATGACAGAACATGGAGTGCTGTTAGACATCTCATCCCGAGTTATTGAGATTAACTCACCACATCAAGAAGCTATTATCCTCTATCTGCCTCAGCAAGAGTATTTGCACTCTTGCACTTATGCCATCACAGACGTCAAAGTAAAAGATATCCCAATAGTCTGTGAGTATCCCGATGTCTTTCCGAACGACTTGCCTGGAATGCCACCCGACAGAGATATTGAGTTTATTATTGAACTCCAACCAGGCACAACTCCTATCTCGAAGAGGCCGTATCGCATGCCTCCAAATGAATTGGCTGAATTAAAAATCCAACTCCAAGATCTCCTTGATAAAGGTTTCATACGCCCAAGTGCGTCACCTTGGGGTTGTCCTGCTCTCTTTGTAAAGAAGAAAGACAATAGCCTAAGGCTATGTGTCGATTATCGTCCACTCAATGCGGTCACCATCAAAAATAAGTACCCTCTTCCCCGCATTGACATATTATTTGATCAGTTAGCTGGAGCTAAGGTCTTCTCAAAAATTGACTTACGCTCTGTTATCATCAGATCAAGATTAGGCCTTGCGACATTCCAAAAACGGCCTTCTCAACCAGATATGGACTTTATGATATCTGGTTATGTCATTTGGGCTTACCAATGCACCGGCATATTTCATGTATCTTATGAATTCAGTCTTTATGCCGGAACTTGACAAATTCGTCGTGGTCTTCATCGACGATATTCTGATATATTCCAAGACTAAAGAAGACCATGTTAATCATCTACGTGTCGTGCTTCAACGACTACATGATCATCGCCTTTATGCCAAATTTTTGAAATGTGAATTTTGGCTAGATAGTGTGAAATTTTTGGGACACACTATCTCTAGTGAAGGCATATCGGTTGATCCTACTAAAGTCCAGGAAGTTATGGATTGGAAGCCCCCAACTTCAGTCCATCAAATTGGAAGTTTCCTTGGCTTGGCAGGATATTATCGTCGATTCATTCCAGACTTCTCCAAGATAGCTAAACCAATGACTGAGCTACTGAAGAAAGAAGTTAAGTTCTGCTGGGATACTAAGTGTGATGAAGCATTCCACACTTTGAGAAGACTTTTGACAACTGCCCTAGTATTAGCTCAGCCGGATAATACTCAGCCTTTTGATGTCTATTGCGATGCCTCTGGAACTGGCCTTGGTTGTGTTCTTATGCAAAACAACCGAGTCATCGCTTACGCATCCAGAGCACTTTGAAATCATGAGCAAAATTATCCAACTCATGATCTTGAATTGGCAGCGGTTATTCATGCTCTCAAGATCTGGAGACATCATCTTATGGGTGCTAAGTGTAACATCTACACTGACCATAAGAGCCTCAAGTATATTTTCACTCAAGCTGATCTGAATATGAGACAAAGGCGTTGGTTAGAATTGATTAAAGACTACGATCTTGAGGTACATTATCATCCTGGCAAGGCCAATGTGGTTGCAGATGCCCTTAGCCGCAAGGCACGATGTCATTGCTTATTCGTTGAGGCTTTCAATGACACTCTCTGCAATCAGATGAGGAAACTCAATTTAGAAATCATTCCTCAAGGTAGTCTAAATCATTTATCCCTTGAGAATACCCTTCGAGATAAAATTATCAAATCTCAACTACATAACGAGGGTATCAATAATATCAAGCTAAAGCTATCACAGGGAGAAGCTAAATATAAGTGTTTTCACACTGATCATCAAGGAACCTTATGGTTCAACAATCGAATTGTTGTACGTAAAAGATCATCAGCTTCGCAAGCAAATCCTTGATGAGGCACATCTATCCAAGTTCTCTATTCATCCTGGTAGTACCAAAATGTATCAAGATCTTCGACAAAATTTTTGGTGGACCAGAATGAAAAGAGAAATTGCCAAGTATGTATCTGAGTGTGATACGTGCCAGAGAGTCAAAGCCACTCATCTCAAAGCATCTGGTACACTTCAGCCACTACCCATTCCGTCATGGAAATGGGAAGACATGAGTATGGATTTCATTGTTGGTCTTCCCAATACATCTCAAAGCATGACTCCATATGGTAATCATTGATAGACTTACCAAAACAGCTCATTTTCTTCCCGTGCATACCACCTACTTAGCTAAAAAGTATGCCGAAATCTATCTGGATCAAATTGTTCGGTTGCATGGTGTTCCTAAAACCATTATTTCTGATCGAGGACCCCAATTCATTGCACGCTTCTGGGAACAGTTGCAGTCTGCTCTTGGAACTAAATTGATTCGAAGCTCTGCATATCATCCCCAAACTGATGGACAGACTGAGCGAGTCAACCAAATTCTTGAAGACATGCTCCGAGCTTGTGTTATTCACTATGGTACAAGATGGAACAAATGTCTTGCTTTGGCTGAATTCTCTTACAACAACAGTTATCAATCTAGTATTCAGATGGCTCCCATTTGAGGCGTTATACGGTCGCAGATGTCGAACTCCTTTAAATTGGTCTCAGACCGGTGAACGCAAAATCTTTGGACCCGATCTGGTTATAGAAGCCGAAGATAAGGTCAAGGTTATTCAAGCCAATCTCAAAATAGCTCAGTCAAGACAGAAAAGCTATGCAGATAAAAGAAGGAAACCTTTACAGTTCCAAGTAGGAGATTTTGTCTATCTCCGAGTATCTCCTACCAAAGGTGTCCAGCGTTTCGGCATAAAAGGGAAATTAGCACCAAGGTATGGTGGACCCTTTGAGATCCTTAAAGTCTGTGGCTCAGTGGCTTACAAAATTCGCCTCCCATCTCAATTGGCTGCCATTCATGATGTCTTCCATGTCTCCCAACTCAAGAAGTGTATTAAAGTACCTACGGAGATCATTGAAACTACCGCCATTGAGATTGAGCCTGATCTGTCTTACACCGAGCAACCTATTCAAATTTTGAATACCAAGGAAAGAGCCACCAGAAGGAAGACAATTAAGATGTACAAGATCTTATGGGATCACCACACCGAAGAAGAAGCAACCTGGGAAACAGAATCCTATCTTCAACAGAATTTCCCAAACTTCCTTCAAAGCCAATCCCCAAACCTAATCGTCTGATTCTTTCTGCCTTTGGAATCTCGGGACGAGATTCTTTTTACGGGGGAGGGCTGTGACACCCTAGGTGTCAAATTGTACCATAATATGTATGAAATGTAATGCATGTGTTGATATGTATAAGATTGGATGTAATTGTAGCAATAAGACCCTATGTGTAATTTTATAAAAATACGAGTCCTTTTGTGTAAATGCATGAGTTACAAAAGTAACTTTCAAAAGTTACTAAGGGCCAATTATAAGAATGCAAGTAATCATGACAGTTCTGAAAACTTGCATTAAGGCCCAAAATTATGTGTGTAATAGGTAGCAAAGACAAAATCTTATAAAACTTAAAATTTGTCCAAAGTTTCAAAATAAAGATGCATACTTTGAGTTTTTGAAATCAAACCCTAAAGCAAAGTTGTAGAGCTTGAAAAGTTGTACAACTTTCATTTTGGTCATTTCTCCATTAGAGCCCTGTATCAGTGGGAAATTTAGTTTTACTTTCAGGCCCTTGAAGTTTTTGCAAATTGCAAACAAGTCCCTGGCGCTCTCCTATTCCTCTTCCTCCTCTGGCTGTTTATCCTGCTCCCCTGTTTTACTGTGCCGGCGCCGCAATTCTCGATTCAAGCCGGCCAGTGCAGCCCCCCTTTCCCCCCCCCTCTCCTAGGCGCCGCCCTAGGTCTGCTCCTCTGCCCTAGCCCGCCCTCGTGGCACCTCCTCGCACCCCACGCGCCCACCACCGCCGGCCCGAGCTGCCAGCGCCGCGCACCGTGCCGCCGTCGTTCCCCCGGCCGTCCGCCTTCTCCTCCCCTTCTTTCCCTATAAATAGCACCCCCAAGCCCTCTTGAAGCTGTTCCCCACCCCCTTTGCGCCTTGCCCTCGCCGGAGTGCCGCCCCCAGTGCCGCCCGCCGCCGCCCTACTGCCTCAACGCCGGCGGCCCACCTCCGGCCGTCTCTTCTCTCCTCCCAAGTGTGCCAAACGGTGCGCCCGAATGTCCTCTTCCTCCCCACCCCCTTCCCCTTGCGGATTCACCACTCCCTCGCCGGAATCGGGATGAACCCGAGCTTGCTCCGGCCATCTATGGCAGGAGGACCCAATTGCGAAATCTCAAATCTTTCCAAGGGTCCAAATGGAAGTTTTCAACCCTTCTAATGTGCTGAACTTTGAAAACCCCTAGAAAATCGTAGAAAATTCAAAAAAATATAAAACCAGTTGCATGTGAATCTTCATTTCAAATTCTATCACTTTTGTTTTATGACCATGCTGTGAAAATGGATAGTTTGTACTGTATTTAGAATAGAAATAGATAGGTGTTCATTATTTCATGTGAGTGATATTTTTGACTTGTAAATTCAATAGAGAATTGTAGGAAATTCCAAAAATTACAAAACCAGTTTTGTTTGAAACTAGGTTTTGAACTCTACAACTTCTATTAAGTAACTTTGGTATGAAACAAAATATTTTTGAATCTATATTGAATTTAAGACATGAAAATGTAATATCTTATCCGTAATTCCAATTTTTACCCTATAAGGTTAACTTTGTGATCATGATCTTTGATATACAAATTTCTATAGGACATATAAAGTGATATAAAATCTTCAAATCTAAATTCATGATATAATTTAATTTCTTTTAAGAGAACCATTTCAAATTATTTTGAGCAAAATTTGCTAAGCATACCTTTTGAACTTTAATCAATTAGATCTCTTAATCATGAATTATGAAGTAATCTATTTTTAAATATTCAAAATCTTATAACAATTCTTTACTCAAAAAGTTTAAATTCAAATCTAAATCTGAATTTAATTCTAACTTATGTTTTAATAATTATCTTGGATTAATTCAATTTGTTTATAATACAATTAACTAAATCTTTTCAGTGAAGCTTATCTAATTAGATCTTTTAATCAAAATCTTTTAAATATACAATAAGTTGTGTTTAAGTTTTTAAAACTTTATAACTCTAATTACTTAGGGTTCACATTCAAGTTTGAATTTAATTTAAACTTGAATACTTAATTTCTATTTTCAATTAAATTAATGCTTTAGTTATGGGATAATGCTTATGATTCAAGACTTAGATTCCTTTTATGCCATAAGTGCTTGAGTGTTAGCTTTTGGAATGCAACTTTATGAATTAAGATGAAAGTGTGCATCCATTGAACTCCATCTTGCATATCATGTAGACTCGATCTCTTCCGCCGACGGAAATTAACAGCTAATCCCGGAACCAGAAGGAGGTTATTCTGAAGATCCCAAGAACTTCGTCAGGGAAATCTCTGGAGGCCCGAACCAAAGTTCGGACGTTATTAACTTGACTAACCCCAGCCCCAGCCAGTAAAGGCAAGCCCCGGACATAAACCTTATTTTATTTATTCTACAATTTATATTATTATATCTATCTCTGCATTAAGTTCTTAGGAATTGCTTGAAACCCTAGTTGCATTCTCCTAGGAACAATGTGATGGATACTAGTACTTGAGTCCGACTAGCTGCTATGCTAATAGGGCGGTAGAAGTCGGGTGATTTCCTGTCACTCGCGCGATATAGGAGTTGTAATGATTACATTCCTGTTATCACTATAAGGATGCGGGGGGGAGTTTTGTGCGGTTTT